>NW_024524822.1:1639839-1880423 GCF_017590135.1 Pyrgilauda ruficollis
ACAGAAAAAAAAAAAAAAAAAACAAAAAAAAACCACAAAAAAAAGCAAAGCCACAACAAACAAACAAAAAACCCCCCAAAAAACCCCCAAAAAACCAAAAAACTAACCACAACAAAAAAAAACCCAAAAATTCTACTGGGGAAAAAAATAAAAGCCAAAGCACTGTCTGGATTAAGGAGCAGTTGGTACACAACTTCTACAAGTGGTAATTCAGGATGAGCCCTTCAGAAGATCTCCCTTGTGTAAGTAGGGGAGAACACACAAACACAAGGAACAACTGATTGTGAAGTTTTGTAAAATTCAGGAATTATAAATATTGTTGGAAATAGGAAGAACTTTTAACAATGGTGCTGGTGTTGACATCTCAGAGTCGATGGGGGAGGCAAGGTCTTCCCCCAAGCCCAGCACATCAGAGGCATCACGAGAGGGCAGCAGAGACAGGAGCTGAGCAGGACACACAGGCAGTGGCCTGCAGTGCTCCAGACACCAAATCTGAAAGGGCCACGGCGCAGGTACAAAGCATTGCTGAGGATGCTGCAGAGGAAACCAGAATCTGTCAAAATAAACGAGTGTGCTGGGGAATAACTCAGCAGAATATACACAGGTCCCTTAAATAGAACATCCCCCAACTCTGGGTTCTAAAGGTGGGAGGTTTTATTGTTTAGACATCGTGAGATAATGAGCTGAGGTAAAGCACAGGCTGCCTTCACCTGCTGTCAGACACTGAGAGCTGAATAAAACCTCCAAAAATCCATTTTACACCTAGTAACTTGGATGAGCTCGAGAAAAACTGCACGTTTACAGTCAGTCTAATGCATGAAGTCTGGTGGTTCCTGTCGTGGCCAGCCCCTCCTCCTGGCTGTTACATCCCTGTTTGCCCCAACACTTGCTTTTGGCAGGGTGCAGCAGGGCCAGGACAGCTCAGGTGAGGGCAGGGGTGAAGGGCAGTGCTGGGAGCTCACGTCCCTCTGCACAGCTCCGTGCTGTACCTTCTCCCAGGCCTGTGCATCACCGAGGCCATTCAGAGCTGTGTCCCAGCTCCAGCTGAGTGCACAGGGGCTGAGGCAGCCCCAGGATGGCTTTGGGAGCCATGGGATGCCCTGGAAGGATAAGGCATCTGTGCTACACCCCGGATGGCAAAGCCCAGTATCCAAACAGGCTCTGCGGCAGGGACATGCCAGGACTCATTTCCAGCCCTGCTCACGGCTTGTGGCTCCTGTGCCTTCTCTGTAGCCCCTTGTAGCCCACTGGCCTCCACTCCCACATTGGCTCAAAACTTGTCTCCCTCCTTCTTCTCCAGAGCTCCCAGTTCCCTGTTCTGTGCTCCAGAATCCAATATTTCCAATCCATGCCACAGCCCCTTCTTTTCTCACACAACCCCTCCCCTCCAACCTCTTTCTGTACCCAAGTCTCTTTAGGCCATCTCAGACCCCCCATCCTGCTGCCCCAGAGCCCCCTGTCCTGCCTCTGGGCACAGAGACCTTGGTCCAGCACACATCCCTGCTGGTAAAATCCCTTGGCCTTTAAGCAAACAGCATCCAGATGTGTGCTGGGAGCAGCCCTGGGACATTCCCACCTGGACACCCCTGGGGAGGGTGAGGGCAGCAATACCCCAAAGACAGGCCAGGGACCATTCTGGGAGATTGCCATTACACGTGATCACATTTGTGCACAGCAGTGTCCCCAGGAGTGGCTTAATTTAGTAATAAAGATGTATCCTCCACTGGATATCCTAATATATGCTCAGATTGGATATCAGGAAAATTTTGTTTTTATCTGAAATGATGATGAGGGATTCAAACAGGTTGCCCAGAGCTGATGTCATTATCCTTGTTCAAAAAATTTGTAGGTGTGGCACTTGGGGACATAGTTTAGTGGTGAACACAGTGGTGCTGGGTTAATGGTTGATCTTGGAGGGATTTTCCACTCTTAATGATTGTCTGAATCTACGCAGCACCCCAGAGATGCTCCTAAAGGGGCACCTTGCTCCATATTTCCCTAATCCTACAACATGAACCCTTGACTGCCCCCATACCCATCCAGACTGAACCTGGAGCTGCTCAGTAGTTTCTCCCAGGGAGATGTGAGAAGATTTTTCACACCCTCATTAGCAGAGAAAGCTCTGAGGCAGCTTCTTGACTCTCCATCAAATGCCAGCCCCTTTCCCTCCTGCCACACAAGGGCACCAGAGCTGCACCAGAGCTGCTATGGGGGCATGCTGTGGGAATTGTAAACACAGCTGCTTTCTCCAGGGTGTGTTTCACCCCCTGGCTCACTCTCAGCTCGACTGGTGATGTCTCAGGAGCATCATGGAGAACATATTAAAGTGGTTTTTCGTTGCTTTGCCTCACCTAGATATTACATGCTGCTCTACTCCATTGCACAGCTGGCTGTCTGAGAATGGGGAGGCTGAAAATGCTGCTGTAAATAAGACTTAGAAAGGAGACAACAGCCAGGGGAAATGATAAGAATGCAATAAATCAATGAACAACGCAGTGAAGACATTGCAGGGTGTGTGCCTCTCTTTGCCTTGTAGCAACAAAGAGCCACTTGATGGACTTAAAACCCATGATATTGAAAACTGGTTTGTGTACACTTCTATAGCAAAAAGGGAGTTAAAATTCTTTATGGGAGATAGAAAGTTTGGTTGTTATGACCACAAGATTACCTGAACACTCAGGGTTTCTGCTTCTTGGAGAAAAACAATGTTCTTCAATGTCATTTGCTCTCAAATAATATCTTCAAAAAGTCCATCTGCTCTACACTCAGAGGGTGTGTACCTCCATCCAGCTGGTTGCTGGCCTAATATTTTGGCTCTGTTTTCACCTGGTGTACTGGAAACCTCTGAGCATACCTTTTCCCTGGTAACTGGAATTTCTTTCCTTCCCTTTCTCCTGCTTGGGAGAGTTTCCCTCTGCCTCTGCTCTCTTTGGTTTATTCTTGGACACCTCCAGGGATGGGCCCATCTCCAATCTCTGGCAGCAGCACAGGAAGAGGATGGAACACCATAATTTGATGAGAGGTTGCTGGGCATCCTCAGGGGCCACCACCAGCATGTGCCAGTGGCGGCCAACAATACCAAGTGCCACCTTTGGGAGGGTGCTGGGGGTGGTGGGTGGGTGAGGACGGTCCCTTGGTGATGGAACCCTTGTGGATGTGGTGGTCACCTGGGTTGGGTGGCAGGGACTGGACAGCAAGGGGGACTCAGAGACATGGCAGGGACCTGAGGTATAAGGGGGAATAGGGAGACATGGCAGGGCTGAAAAATACAGGAGATAACCTGGGAATGTGGCAGGGCCATGGAGGGGGACAGGGGGCACAGCACAGCCCGTGGGCAGGGGGGGTCACCTGGGAACATGGAGGCACACGGGCCACAGTTCAGCCCTGAGGCACGTGGGACACAGAGGGACGCCGACAAACATGGGGACACAGAGTGACAATGAGGCACACAGGGACATGGAGGGACCCTGACAAAGATGGGGACACAGAGGGGCTGTGAGCGCACGGGGACATGGTTCAGCCCCAAGGCATGTGGGGGCGCAGCTCCTTAGGCAGCCCTGAGGCACACAGGGACATGGAATCATCGAGGCTGGAAAAGGCCCTCAAGATCATCCCGCCCAACTGTGCACCCAGCAGTACCAATGTACCCCTGGGCCACAAAACCACCTCACCCGGATCCCATGGAGGCACCCTGAGGGGGACATGGCTCAGCCAGGAGGCACAGGGGACACAGAGTGGCTGTGAGGCACACGGAGGCAAAAAGGGTACATGAGGAGGACTGGAGCCATGAGACATGAGGGCACAGCCATCCCACAGGGTGCACGAGGGACTGCGATGCACAGAGGCCATGGATGTACAGCCCCGGTGCTAAAGAGACCTGAAGGGACTCTGATGGACAGGAGACATGGGTGCCCAACCGTGGAGCACAGGGGCCATGGGTGCTCAGCCCTCAGCACAGGGCACATGTGCGGCAGTGCTGCTAACTGACAGTCCCGGCATCCAGGGGACATGGAAGGACTCTGATGCACAGGGGAGATGAAAAGACTCTAATGCACAAGGCATACACGGGTGCCCAGCGCTGGAGCACAGGGGATATGGGAGGACTCCAAGGCCCAAGGCACCCGCGGGTGCCCGGCCGGCCCCGCCGCGCTCCCGCCCCGCTGTCCCGTTGCCGTAGCGACGCCTCCCGGCGGCCCCGGCCCGGCGCGGCCGCTTTAAGAGCGCGGCGCCCGCGGCCGCCCCCGCCCGNCTGCCCGGCTCTCAGCCCGGCTCCCCGCGGGACGGAGCGGGGGCGGCGCGGCCGCTGCGGTCCTGCCGCTGCGGTCCTGCCGCGGTCGGGGCGCGGGGCCGCCCCTGGGGCGCCGCTTGCTGAAGCCCCGCGGAGCTCCCGGTGTGCCGAGGGTGCCGCGGACCCGCTGCGGGGCTCGGTGGGTGCCGGGGCGGTGTCCCCGCTGGGCCGGGAGGGGCCGGGCCGGGGTCCCCGGGGTGCCCCGGGCTGTGGGCGGCCGCGCCGGGCTCGGTCCCCGCGGAGCCCCGAAGCTGTGGGGGCGCTGCCCGGCACCGCGCGGGGCTCAGGCGGGGATGTGCCCGGGAGCCCCGCGAAGAAAAGCGAATGCCGGGGCTTTGTTCGGCCTCTCCGCCCCGCCGGGAGCGGCCCCGCGCCCGCCCGGGGGTTCCCGGCGGGGTGCGGGTCCCCCCGCCCCGCTCCGGCCCTTCCCGCCGGTGCCTTGTGGGTTCCGCAGCCGGACCCGTGCCCGGCCGGTTCCGCTGCCCCGCCGGCGGCTGCTGGGGCTGTGCGAGGTGGGAGTGAAACCTCGGTGCGGTGCGGTCGGGTTTGTTCAGCTCGGGTCCCGGGATCTGCTTCTTCCTTGCAACTTTCAGAGTTGGGCACTCGTGCTGCCTCATGGCTCGTTTGCCTGGGGCTTTTCCCCCTGTGAAAAAAAGAGCTTTCCATTTTTCTTTTCCTCAAGCGGACCTCTATATGAAAACTTTGCTTTTAAAGTTTTATTGTAGCCTTTTTGGTTTATGCTACTGCTTGTTTGTTGGTGTGTTTCCCCATCCATTTTTTTTTTTTGTGTTGGATGCACTGTTCCTTTGGCTTCTCTGCCTTGCAAATACTCTTTAATGGAGAGGTAAGATGGGGGAAAGATAAAATATGAGAATCTGGAACTGTTTTGTGTCAACTTCTCTAATTGAAATGTTGTAAGCCAAAGGGAAAAAAAAAGGGAAAAGTGATCAAGTGGAGCTCAGGGCACTTTGCTTTGTTGGAGGCAGAGAGGAAAAACTTATGAGGGAATGACTGAGATTTTGTTTCACTTTATTTCTCTTCTTTTGAGGCTGAAAGATAAACAAGCATTTTGAAATGCTTTGGTTTAAAATGCCAAGCTCTTCATTTTCTCTTCAGCTGACTCCATTAAAAAAAAATCTTAAAAAAAAAAAAAGTAGAAGTAGCTCTGCAGTTGCAGAGCCAGCAGCAGTGGTGTGTGTGGGCAGAGAGGCCTTACTGCTCTTCCATCAGCCGTTCCTGCCTTGTCTCTGTGGACTATAAAATTAGAAAGGCTCCGATGTCCATTCAGTCTGATGTCTGGGTAATGTGGGCTGTGGAAATCAAGAGGAGCTCTCTGTGAATTAACTGCTGTGCTGCTCGTGGCTTGCTCAGCCTGTGGGTTCTGGTCTCTGGAGTATAATTAGGAAAGTAATTGTATTTTAAGAAGCCTTAAATCTATTATCCATGTGTGTGCTTGTCCCCTGGGCAGGTATCAGGTGGTGTGAGCTTTTTTTTGCTGTGAGCAAATGATCTCTATCCTTCTGCTGGTCACAGGCTGCAGTCTGACATTTGCAGCATCTTAGAACCACTGAGTTTGAGTTGGAAAGGATCTTTGAAGCTCTCTTAGTCCAGCCTTCCTGCAGTGAGTAGGAATAGAGTCAACAGTCCCAGGTTGCTCTAAGTCATGTCCAACCTGGCCTTGGACAATTCCAGGGGTGGGGCAGCCACAGCTTTTCTATGCCAGGGCTTCCCCACCCTCATTTCAAAAAAACTGCTTTCTCACATCTAATGTACATTAGAAGCTTTACCCCTTATCCCACTTAACTTAAAAACTTTAAAACTTCCAAAAGTGAGACCTGAGGCTCCCTGTGCTTTTGCTCCCCTGGAAATGGCCCAGGTCATCTCCTCCTTCCCCAGAGCTGTCTCCTTGCCTGTCCTAGGAGTTTTTGCCTTTCCAGTTCCAGTCAGTGTCCAGGAAGGCTTTTATTTGTTGCATCTTTCCTGAATTTGCTTTATGTGCACACTGAGAAGCCCGGCCATGGAGAGCACAGGTCTGTGGTGAGGGATGGAGAGCCAAGAACAACTCCAACTGGCTGTAATTGAAAACTGTCAGCTTTGCAGCGAAGGAGGATGTTCAAAGCATGTGGCTTGGGTAGCTCCTCAGATAACACTGAGTGGAGAATTGGATCTTCAGTTCTAAAGAAAGTCTGTCCAAATCCTGGGGAGTTCTGTTGGGGAGCTCAAAGGTGAGACCGTGGGCTCTGGATGGATTTCCTTCAGAGGTGCTGCTTGGTGCTGTCCTTCTGCACCATCTGCTGTGATTGCTGTTCTGGAGATGTCCTAAAGTGACTTAGAATATCCAAGTCATGGTGTCTTGGAGAAGGCTGCTTGTTCCAGGTTTCTTGCCCTTCCTTCCCTTCAAGGTGGCTGTTTCCTGGGAGGTTGGGTGCAGTGGGTGTCTATGCCCTGGAGGGACCAGCAGAAGGTTTTTGGGTGACCAGCAGAAGGTTTTTCGGTGGCAGAAGAGCAGTGTGCCTGCCCAGGTGTCAGGTGCATTGGGAAACTCTGGCTGGGCTGAGGCAGCATGGGGCAGGTGGGGGCATGGGGGAGAAGCCAGGAGGGGATTGGAATTTGGGAGAGAGGCAGTTCTAACAGGAAGCAAATGCTCACCGTAGCAGTAAACAGCACAGAATAGCTGCTTCTGCCCAGTGTGGGTGAACTTCAGGCAGTTCCTCGATGAGCTTGTGGGTGAAATTCCCTGTTTCATTCCCCAGTGTGCTGCCATCCTCCTGCTGGGCTGTTGTATTTGCTGGTGTTTGCCAGACGTTGCCTAAACTGCTCTTAAACTGCAGCTGTTTTTGCAGGTTCCCAGTTACTGCACAGTTGTTCTTACTGTGTTTATTTTAGTGGTTATAAACTGATTTTTAAAAAGGATTTGGAACTTGAGCTGGAAAGTCTCCTTTTTCTTCTTCTTTAATGATTTGGTTGAGGAGCTGCACCAGAGGAGCCAGCAACTGAACCCTTTAGTATTACTCCCTTCCTTTATACTTTGAATTTTCTGAGCCATGGTTTTCTAGGAATTTGAGGGCAGTTGTCCTGTACCTTGATTTTAGTAGTGAACATCAGGTTGGGGTTGGGGTGAGGGGGGTGCCTACTCTTAATTTCATAAAATTAGAAATTTGGCTGGAGAGTAAAAAGTTCGAAGGAGACTTTTTTTATTCCCCTCATAATGTTTTGTTTAGCCTAAATGTTTGCAGTCAGAGCTATGTGTTTCTTAGAGACACAGAAAGCATGAAGCTTTTTCAAGGCAGTTATTGCAAATTGCTGTGAGCTTCACAGTGTCATTTGGAACTAGAAGGTGCCACCATTGACCAAAAAAGTTGCAGCCTGACTGTGATCCTGCATTGTCCAGGGCTAAGTCCCTCATGATGATTTGCACAGCAGCTTCAATAACTATGGGCTGAGGTGTTCACCCTAATCGTTATATAAAGTAAATTCCTTACAGAAGTTACTTTATATGTATAAAGTAGCTTTTGTAATGAGGGAGAACCCAGTGTGATTAACTTTTCCCTCTGTTCTCATGATAATAAATATGTGTTGCCTGATCTTTGTTGCCTTCTGTTTGTTTCAGAACAGTTACTTCTGCAAGTTGCACTGAAAATAGGTGCTGGAAGTGGTGAATAATCACTTCACTTGGAATAATCCAGAGCTGAGAAGAGCCAAGGGCTCAGTCCTGTGGATCTCTTTTGTTAGACACAGGCTGGCTTTCCCCCCTGCCTCCTGTGTTCGTGCTGAACATTAAACACTGATTTCTATGCAAGAATTTTAAGGAAAGTCTTTCAAAGCACTTGAATGACCGGCGAGGGGCAGCTGGGAAAGGGTTGCCTGGGAGATGCTGCTGGGAGCAGCTGAGGCAGGGTGTGACAGCTTGGAAGGAAGTGAAGAAGGCAGGATGCTGCTCTGATCTTCCCTCCCTCCCTGCTGAGTGCGAGAGCGGTGGTCCTGCTTCTGGGAGCTCGGGGGATGCAAATGTGACCCAGTGTGTGAGCACAGCGCTCATTCTGCTTACCACAGTGCCCTGGAGAGCCAAACTGGGAGTGCAGCCTGGGAATCTAATGCTGTGCTTTGTCCTACACTCTGCAGTGCAGTTTCCTCAGGGTTTTCACTGGGCAGTAAAAGGTGTTGCCATCTGGACATGTTGTAGCACAGGAAGCATGTAGGGCTCCTGCAGCATCTCCAGAAACTCTGGTAAAATTCTGTTACATCACTTTGAGCAATCTCAGGACAAAGCTGGCATTCCAGGGAGTTTATTGCTTGTTCTTTACTCCTCTGCAGAGCTCACACTGTACTGGTTATTCCTGTCTTCTTGCATGCATGTCTTGGGTCCCTGCGAGAACTGTGAGGAAATGCTGAAATACACATCCAGAAATTCAGAGGATATTCTGGTTTACACATTGAGATGATCACTGTTGCATGTTTAATGAATTGCTTTTCTGGACGCTGCTCAGTTTGAATCTCCGAGTTTGTCCATGCACTCTTTCAGTGCCTGCTTGTGATGAGTTTTGCTTGAAAATGTGAGTGTTTTCAGGCTGTGGACAATGCAAATATGATGCTGCAGTTAGGTGCTGGCAAACTGTCCTGTCTGCAGTTGTGTGGGAGGAGAAATGGTTTCTTGGTTGTGTGACCCCAATGGGGAGAAGAGCAGCTGAGGTTTAACAAAGTGGTTAAAATCATATAGGCCCCCAAATCCTCCAGAGACTTCTCTCCTTTCCTAGAAGCTTCCTTTAACAAGCTGATTTCTCAGGCTGATTGCTTGCAGATGAGATCATGCAGTGTGTTTTGCAGGGAAAGAATCTGAACTTCGACTGGTGAGCCAGAAAGTTTTAACACGCGAGTCACATGCCCGGTGTCCTCATGGCACACACAGAGCCCCAGAGGCTGTGACAGGGCGAGCTCAAGGTGGCTTTGTGCTCCAACAGGAGCTTTCTGAGCACACAGAATACCCAGGGATGCTCCCAAGTGCTGGGGCTTGCTGCTTGGACAGCAACGGGAGATGATGGCAAGGAAGTATTTCATCTTTCCTGAGCTCTGTTTCTCTCTTTAGTGTGTGTGGGGTTGGGATAAGCCCAAGTGAGGGAAGGCTCTCATCTGCCTTAATTCCACAGACGTTTTGCTGCTGGCTTCAGCAAAGGAATTTATGTAGGATTGATGATGTTTTTTCTGTTAATGCATGAGAACATTCTGAACAGGGAAGACTTGATGGTAGTGTTCTGCTGCAGAGGATCCCAGCAATCTCTGTCTTACTCTCAAAAGGGATGCTGGTTTCCATTTGTCTTGATGGCAACTGGGTTACTCTTCCAAAATAATCGCAGCCATCATTTGAGAGTGTTGAAAATTAAGCAAAGCTCTTCTGAGGTGATGTTGGGTGGTGTTCCCAGCATAGGGTGCTTTTGTTGCCAGTAGCTTTAAAGTACAACCTGTTCTCACAGGCAAGGTAGGAAGGTGCCTTTCTGATGCCAGAGCCTCTTGGTGCCTAAAATCACTTTTTGCCAATCACAAAGGCATTAATTATGCAAAAATAGATTGGGGGTGGGTGGAGTTTTTATTGGCTGTGGAAGTAGGAGCCAAAGAGCCGCTTGATCTCAATCTCTAAAAAAAAATTAACAATGGAGTCAGACTGGGAGGGGAAAGTTTCAAATCCCAAACTTTAAATCTATCAACTTTTTATGGAACTTGAGGACAGGAATGCATAAGGCAAGATGTGTTAAAACCTCTTACTACTCCATAGCATATTGTGCCTGTGGTCTGCTCTCGGTCACTCCTGTGAGCTGTCTTTTTGAAACAAATAATTGAAAGTAGAATTTACAGATCAGCACAGGCTTGGTGGTATTTTTTTTCCTGTCATCTAAGCATGTTTGTTCCATGGGAGTTTATCAGAAGCTTCTTTCAATGTTTAATTTCACATAGGTAGAAAGTCAAGCACATGAAAGTGGAGAACTCCTGTATGTAGATTATCAAACTTCATCTGGCTTCCTTGAGAGTGTGTACTAATGCAAGTACTACATACACTAAATATTTGCTTTTTATGAGGTATTATTTTATTCTTTAGGTAAAATAGTTGTGAACACAAGTTGCTTTGGTTCTATGCCCTTACTGGCTAATAGTCCCTTCTTTTGATGGCAAGGACTGGTAGAACATTTGTTGCTCTGATGGATGGCAGTGAGGTTGTATATTTTTTGTAGCAGCTCAACCATTTCACCCTTCACTCTGCTCCTGGATGGGATCCTGCTGGGTCTGTCTTCCTGGAGCCTGGCTGATGGTCATCCCAGACCTGGCAGGGTACATGTGGGAGGTGATGATCTGTACTCTGAAAAGTGCTGCCTAAACCTTGTTTTGTCCATGAAGCTTCAAGTGTGGAGCTGTTAGAACCCCAGCCCACTCAGAGCTAATGCTTGCAGAATGCATGACCAAGGAATTAAATTGGGTGGAGTCATTCCAAAATTTGGATCTGGGGCCTGTCTTCTCCTAATGCAGCAGTTTTGGGTGTTTGCTTGGAAGTGCTCCCAGCATGGATGATGCTCTCCTGACCCGATGTGACTTTTCTTTCTTGATGTTTGGGTGCTGTGCCCAAATCTGTCTGCAGAGCTCTGCAGTGCAGAACTGCGGTGAGAAATGAACGTGGAACAAGTTGGCTCCTGTCAGGAGATGGCATGGAGATGATCAGCTCCTGTGTGCCTGGGGGGAGGGAGGAGGGACAGACAAACACAGTAAACAGTTGTGTTTCTTCCCCAGGACTGTCCTGTGTCCTGAGGCAGCCAGCTGCAGTTTGGAGGCCAGAGGAATAGGGCGGGGTATTTTCTTCCAACCAGATGAATTTGTGCTGTGAAAATGAGGAGTTAGTTCAGTTTCTCTGGGAATAGCATTTAAGGTGTTAAAACGTCCCACCCATCAGTAAGGAAGAGCTGCTCAAGAACAAGCAAATACAGCGATGGAGCCTGCAGAACACACTGCCTTTGCAGGTCTTATTTTCCCTTGAAGAATGAGAGTCTGGCATGTTTTTGTTGCATTTATCATTTGGTTGTAGTGTCCTTCATTTGTGTTACCCTCCAATGGAGGAGGCTAAGCTAGCCAAGTGTCAGGTTTTGTTGTCCATCTCGATTACTGTTATGTTATTTCACTTGTGCTTGTTTGTTTCTGCCTGTCAAAAGGTAAAAAATAAATAATTAAATACGGTAGCAGAAATAGCTGGAGTCTCAGTGTTCTCCAATAGGAAGATGTCAGCCTATGATGAGTGCTTTTCACTGAGCTCAGCCTGTTTCTGCTGCTCCTGACAAGCTTTCATCTCTTCATGCTGGGTAATGTGATCTTCCAGGAATGTTTATCTTTCATTTCTGCATTTGTAGTGGAGATGAGCTGGGGGTGCTGGGAATGTATCTCCAATGCCCTGTTGTTGTTTGGGCTGAGGTGCTGCCCTGTGCTGCTGAGGGGAACAAATCAGGCCAGCAGAGCTGCCATACAGAGCTCCCTCGCTTTTCCCTGAGTGAGGGTCTCAATGCTGTGAATTCATCCTGTGGACTTTTTGTTTTTAAATGTGTGTGTTTTGCATTTTTCTGGATTGTGATGGATATTATTCTAATAACTTCACAAAGTATCCTTCCTCTTTCCATGGGTTTGATGCCTTCTGTCTGCATAGGCTAGCAGCAGTCTTGTTTCTTTTATGTTCTGGGGCAACCTGGACAGGGCTTTACTCTTACTCTACATTTAGAAAATGAGCTTTGCTGGCCAATGTCATGTGTGGATACCATGGGTGGACATCTGGAAGGAGCAGCGCTGATGGCAGTTCCTCTGCTGACCAGCAACCCTCTTTCATCTCAGTGCCAGCAGCTGCTTCCCCATCGCCCTCCAGACTGCACTTCATGTAGACATTCTGCCTTCTTCCCAAAGACTGAACCACCCATTAGTGTGGTTCAGTCTCTGCTAAGGCATTTTTTGGCCTTCTCCCAGCACTGGAAGGACACCAAATAGCAGCAGTACTGTTGAGACCTCCCTAGAGTAAAGACTTATAGTGGGAAATGAATTTTCTAGTTGCTTCTAATGTCTTGAGAGCTATTGGCTGTCTGGCTTTTAATCTGTATTCTTGGATTATTGCAGACTATTATATTTGAATGCATGGCTGAAGTTAAATTTCCAAAAAGGCCTCTCTTGTGGTGGGTGTTAATTTGTGCAAGGGCAGTGTGACGCAGTGTGCTGACCCTGTTTGAGACCTGTGCAGTACATCAAGGCTCAGATCCTGGCACTCCAGTACTCCTGCCAGTACAGAATTAGCCCTCATTGTGTCAGGGCTGACATCTCTGCTAACCAAGCTTTTAATATTATCTGGAAGGATTACTTCAGAGAAACTCGATGCAAGCCTTCCTTGTTGGCAGTAATTACTCTGCCTCTTCTCATTTGCTCCCACAGAATGATGGAAGCATTAGGTGAAAGGATATCTGGAGGGCTCTGGCCTGACCTCCTGCTTGAAGTGGGACTGTCTCCAGCATGTGAGTGATCAGCTCAGCCATGCCTTTGTCTGGCCAAGTCTTGAACATGTTGGGGATGGAGCAGGGTATCACACCAGATCAGCTTTTGTTTGCTTTTGCTTGGAAGTTATACCTAGTGAACCACCTTGGAGAGTGGGTTATGCATTTAGGTTGGAATGACCTCATCTTGCAGGTTTGGAAACATTTCAGTGAGCTGTGGGAAATGTCCCAGTAGGGTTAATGTAATGTGTAATGGATCTAAATCCTGTTCTGTGCTAACACGGGAAGCATGAGCAGACCCTCGTGCTATTTCTGCAGGAAAAGGCAGGGATGCTGTCAGGTGGTTTTCCTGTTTGCATGGGGAATTGCAGGTGAAACAGTGCCTGTAGGACATGTTCTGTTGCTACAATGGGCTCATGGGTGTTTTCCCATTGGAATTCTGTTTGTCAGGAGGCACAGGATGAGCACCCCTGAGCATCTCTCGCCCCAAGGCAGTGTGGGATCAATGCTGGCCAAACTGACTCCACACATGCACAAGGCACACAGTTGCCTTTTATTCACCCTCCTCAGCCCCTTGCCGTGGGAAGGAGAGGATTTTCCCCAGTCTGCTGCATTTATTTCAGAAAAACTCCCATGAGATGAGTGTATGCCCATCTGAGTTACCCATCGTGGTCCTGCGTGTTAAAGGGAGCAGAACAGCTATCTATATCTGAGGAGCAAACTTGCCTTCCAACATGCCACGAGCTTCTGGACCCAGTGGGTGTCCAGGGATGGCACGTAGTCAGGCCAGACCAGGCCTGCTGCTGTGTCTGGGCTGGGCTGGATTTCTTCAGACAGAACTGTGGATTGCAACACCCCTCGTGCTTGCTCGGGCCAGGAAGCCTTGCTTGGAAGGGAAATTGCTAAGATGGAAAGAGCTGCTGAGGAGGTGGAAGCTTCCCTAGCCAAGGCCTCTTTGCTGCACTCAACTCTGGATCCCTGGACTGTGCATCCCCTTGTGCAACAGGAATTAAATGAATGCTTCATGGGCACTGGAAAGGTGATCTCCTGTGGTCTGGTCCTGGTCTTGGCACTGCCATCTGCTCTGCAGATTCGTGTTCTGCTCCTGTTGGAGTGCAAGCCAGTCCTTGTGTAGGATGAATGTGGTGTTGTGAGTGAGCAGCAGTGTCCTTGGGTGGCTAACAAATTCTCACTTGCTATGGGGCCCTTTGGTATCTTGCACATCTGAACTGCACCTGCCTTTTGTTTCCATGACAGAAAGGGCAGCCAAAAGGGTGGGAGCATGGGCTTCTGCCTGCTCTGGTTATTTGAAGATGAGGGTCCTTGCTGAGGAATCACAGAAATGTGGGGATCACTGTTGTCAGCTGCTCTCCATGTGCTCACTCTGGTCCAAAGTGCAGAGGTCAGGTTTGGGGTTGTGTGGCCAGAGGGTGCTGGAGCAGCAGCTGTAAAGGGCTGCAGGGGTGTCAGCGACAGGCTGACATTGGCTGACAGCTCTTTTGTTACCACCAGTTTTTCCATGCCCCACTTATTTTTACAGAGGTCTTCTTTGTGTGCTGCAGGGGAGGAGCTGTAGTGGCATTGCTGCCACGAGCTGAGTTCTGCCCATTCCATGGTTCAGTTGGGTTGGTGTCCCTTGCTGGGAAAATCACATGGCTGGTGCTGAATCTCTCCCTTCCTCCTTGATGAAGCTTCCAGCCAGTGCTTATGGTTTGCTTTGGTTTTTCTGCTGTTGTTTTCCATGTGTCTGCAATATAATCTCTGGTGAAGGATGCTGATTAGCTTTTCTCTGAGCTGGGTGTGGAATCGCTACTCAGACATTGGTCTCCTCAGATCCCCACAGCTTGTAGTTTTGAGATGTGATATGACAACACAGATTTATCTGGGAAACTTCTGGGAGGGAGGAAGAGATGTGGGCAAGTATCACTGTAAGAGAGAGAGCAGGACTTTGTCCCCAGCAATCCCAGGACCTGTGTAGCTCTGCTTGTCAGAATGCCTTACACCATGTCCTTGCTCCAAACTCCTGATGGGGATGAGGGACAGAAAGAGCTGCCTGCTGCTGTGGTGGGGAGGAACATGTGAAGGATAACACTCAGGGTGTTAGATACTAGTTCTTCAAGAAGAAAGGCCAGCTTTGAAAGAGGCCATGTGCCTGCTGAATATACCAACTGCTACCAGGGATTAGGGGTCAAAACCCCAGAGCTTTTTTTCTGGCTTATGGGAGTTGAGCCTTTCCTTGATGTGGCAGTGATCCTCATCTGCAGCAGGATGCCAGAGGGTTTTTGGCTCAACAGGCAGACAAGAGAAAGGCTAGAGATGTCCTGCTTGGGCTGGTCCTGGTGTCCAGGGATAGGGAGGGATGTCTGTTTGCACATAATGGTTTTCTCTGCCCCTTTCTCGTGGTTGCGTCAGCGGCGATGGCCAGGGAGAGTGTTTACAAGTGCGTCCTTGCTGAGCACTGCTCTGTGCCAGCAGCTCAGTGCTCTGGGTGACGTATTCTCTGGGCCTTTGTCACTGCAGCAACTGAAGCTGAACTGGGCTGCCCTGCTTCTCACCTGGGGTTACCCCTCCTCACCCTCACCTTTGGGGCAGCCCACGATGGGGACCCTGTTGTTTAAAAAGGGCAGATGGGAGGCTGCTTCTGTTTGGAGCTTTCCTGGTAGCATTAAAGCTCTGAGAGAGGCGTTTGGAGCTGGGGAAGATCATTGTTCCTCTGTTGCCCCCTCCCCAGCCATTCTGGCTCCTGGGAGAGGGAGCTGTGGTGGCATGAGGCCTCTGCTCCCATGTCCCAGCAAGACAGGGCTTTGCTGAGCATCTGCCTGTGTGCCCAGAAAGAGAGAGCTTGGCACAGCTGCAGAACTTTATCAGTGGGAGACATGAGGAGGTATCTGTCCCATGGCTGGGCCAGAGGTTGTCCACGTGATTTGGGAAGTGACTGAGAGGTAAAGAAGTTCTGCTCTGGTACTTGCCCTCTTGAGGACTCTGATCATTTCCCTTCAGAGCAGGAGAAGCTCCCTTGGCACAGGGTGTGTGGAATGTGGTGGAAGGTAAATACTCCCCTTGAAACCCTTGTTTTGCACCCCTTGTGAAGGGTATGTCCCACATCAGCTGTCTGTAATGTCACCACATGCTCTGTCTTGTCAGCTCTGAGCCTTCTGGTACCCTGCAGAGCAGCTCTAGTCAGCACCTGGTATGTGGAGGTGGTTTGTCAGTATTTCTTGGAAGATGTCATGTCTCAAACTTGCCCTCCTCATCATGCCCAGCTCTGCCCCACTTCCCTCTTTTCCCATGTTTGTGGCTGGAAGTGGGTTTCTTTGCAGTGGAAGGGTGATTCCAGCAGAGCTGGGCTGAGCAGATGTTTCATGGGGTAGTGGGAGTGAACACAATCACACTGGGTAAAGACAGGACAGGGCAGCAGGGTGTAAACAGAGCCCTTTCACAGCACGCTTCTGTGTTCCATCACAAGTTCCTGGAAAGGTGAAGGCGGGAGTTGGCTTTCACCACCTCTCACTGAAAGAATAAAAGCCTTTAACATTGTGCAGGTCCAGCCTCTGTAGTGGGGCTGTCCTGTGTTCCTCAACTGTGTCTGTGTTTAGCCCAAGGCCACTTGGATGATGTCCTGGTCCTGTGTGACAGGAGCTGTTGGTGCTCACAAGATCACCAGCTCCTGCTAGAGCCTTCCTGGGATAAGGCAGGTGGAGGTCCTGCCATAGCTGTGCTGGGTGGAAGGCAGGGAATGTAAGGCCCATGGAGCAGAGCCCCTGGGCAGGGACAGGAGTATTTGTGGGCCTGTTGTGCTGCTGTTGCAGGGGTGACCTGGCAGAAGAGGCTCTTGGGTGCAGTTTGATGAAGTTCTTTATTCTTGTTTGGATGTGTTGTACCCATATCACTGTTGGTAACTGGGGAAGTTGTGTGGTGCAGGTCTCCTGATATCTCCACACTGAGATTTTGTCACTTTTCCTCTGCAGGAGCCTTGTGCTGGGAACAGAGGAGGGATCTCCTTAGGTGTTCAAGGCCATTAGTCTGTGTTGAGCTCTTTGTGTAGTTGCCTTCACCTCAGTGTTAACATAATTACAGGTGTTCACTCATTTATTTTTCCCAGTGCCACCTGACTGGGGGTGGCTTGGGGTCAGCAAAAGGCAACTTCCCCATCCCATTGTGATCAGCTCACCAGTTCATCACCCACAAATTCCTAATTCCTGCTTTGCTGCTCAGCATAGCGGGTTATTTTTAAGCACAGGGAGAAAAAAAGAATTGGAAACCATTTCAGGTCATTATTTCATGTTTTGTGAGTTCACCTCTTATCTCTTGGAATGTATTTGGAATACTTCTGGGATTCACATTATCATATAGATGCCTTAAACCCAACGGATTTTGCCTGCATTGGAATAAACAAGTTCTTGTGTCTAAATTTGTACTTGGAATTTAGTATGTGCTAATGGGTCTTCATCTGTTAATTGGATGGCTCTTTTCCAAGGCCAAACAGAATGTGTTGGAGAAACAGTCAGGATGCCAGCTCTGGCCTGAGCTGGGTCTTGCTCCTTTCTGCTCCCTCGCTGTTTAGGAACCTGCTTGTTCTGAGGGAAGCTGTCCTGTGCACAACCAAAACAGGGTCTGTTGATGTTATTCCTGGTCCTTTGAGAAGATGACTTAGTGGTCACATGTGCTGCTATGAGGTCATTAGGAAGTCTCTCAAATACCCAATTTGAGAAGCAATGATGCTATTGCAGAAGTATGCTCCCTCTGCGATGTGAGATGCAAAACTCTCCCAAGTACTTGAGTTTGCAATAGCTCTGAGTGGGATCTGTTATTGTGCATATTTGGGCTCATTCCAGTAAAAAAAAAAAAAAAAAAAAAAAAAAAAGACTGTTTTCTGCTTTGCTTTATCCCTCAATTGATTAGTGGATGTGTACTGTGGGATCAAGTTACATCTCAGAGGGCATCCAGCAGTGAGCCTTTTTCTGTGCTGAACTGCTCAAGTGAGTCTGACTGCAAGCTCAGCAGTTTTCCAGCAGTGTTTTGTGCCTCCACAGCAATGTCCTTCCCCAGGGAAGGGAGCTCCTCAGATCTGTTTGTGAGTTGAGCCATTGCTCTTCCCAGCACCACAGGGAAATCAGGAGCTTTTTCTAAACCCTTGATGTTGTTTGTGTGATATGCATCTGCTTTGATGCTTTTATTGATGCCACTCCTGGACTCCCTGTTCTTGGATGTCCAGTGTTTCCTGCTGCCACAATCTGCCCTGTGTCTTGCAAAGGGAATTGTTTGGTCCCAGTTTACCCCAGGGACCTGTATCCAGCTTGGTTCCCATGTGCCATTATGTCTTCAGGGCAGGCATCCTTGTTTTGGGAGGCGAGTGCCTTGGAAGGGCATTATCAGCATGAGTAACACCCCTTTGGAGCAGGCAGAAAGGGATCTGATGTCTTCCCACATCCACCCTACTGCTTGTCATGTCCCAGCCATCTACAAGCCTTAGGGACTATCCCATCTCTCTGTGCTGATTAACTCATTGATGCATGGAAAAATTACCATGGGGGGAAAAAGAAAAGAGTTTTCTGTTCTCAGACCAGGGGTGGGTTGTGTTGCTGGGATGGGCTAGGGAGGCAGGTAGGAGAATGGGAGCAAGGTGGCATCTGACTGTATCTTCCAGTTGGGACTTAGTGTGGGCACAGTGTGCTACATGTCTGCTTCCTTTCTTCATTTGGGATACCCAGAATACCTGCTGCTCTGTTGAGGCTTTGCTGGGTTTCCTTCTGGAAGCTGCTGTAGCCTGTGGGGTTCCCCTGGATGGCTGCTGTCCCCCCTTCACCCTCCTGCTGTGGAGTCCCTGTGAGTCCTGTACCATGCTAGCATCACTTCCCACCCCGGCTCTGCTGTCCCAGCCCTGCTCTGCTGGCTCTGGGAGGAGTCCTAGCCCTGCCAGGTGTGTGAGAGAGACATTGCAGCCCTTCCCTTGCTGAGCAGCTTGCAGCAGGCAGGCTGGCACCTGCATTTCCCAGCAGGCAGGCTCAGCACATTCCTGCTGGTCTCTGCTCTCCCTGTGCTGCCATGGTTCCTGCTGGGGTTTTACCCAGTGCCCTCAGAGGTTCCTCTCAAGCCCCAGTGCCCTTCTCTCCCACATGAGCGTGTCCCCATCCTGCTGTGCCCACCAGGGCAGCAGGGCTATGTGGGCAGGGATGGCTGGGGGTGGAAGGGCTTTGCTGGGCTGTGCAGCCCAAGAGCAGTTCCGTAGCCCCTGTGCTGGCTTTGGGTGGTCTCACAGAGACTGCTGGCCCTGGGCCCAGCTGCAGTCCTGCTTGTCCTGTCACCCTGGAGCTCATCACATTCCCACTGTCACCCTTGGTAGTTATCTCCCCTGAAATGCTGCAGGCTGGTTATTTTAGTGCTTTATTTTCCCTAATTTTCTGTATTTTTAGAGAAAAGGTACAGAATGTGATGTGCAGTTCTCAGACAGCTGCGTTGGTGACCTCCACTCCTGTGGGGCCCTGACTTGAGGACAGCAGTGGGTGAGCTGTGACACCCAGAGAGCCCTGGTGCCACAGCTGGGCTCTCCCTCTTCCAGGAAAGGCTTTGGAAGCAGAAGTCCAAATGTCTGAGAAGTGCCTGGGGTTATAATAATTCTGTTGGACTTGCTAATAAGTAACTAGTTCTGTCTCTTTTTACCTTTCCTGGTGGATGGCACAGGCTGGGGGAGGATGAGGATGAGCAGTGGTGATGTTCCTGCCGGGATCCTCCTGCCGAGCGCGGGCAGCTGTGCTCAACCAGAAGGTGCAGGCTGGCTCTGCAGCCTGGCCTGCCCCTGGGACTACACGGGCCCTGCTTCCTGAGCAGGAGAGCTGCTTTATGTTGTGGTTTTACTAAATGAATTCAAAGCTTGGCCTTCCTCCAGGCAAAGTCTGGGCCAGGTGCCAGCGGAGCAGCCCCCAGGGAGAGCACTGGAGCAAGGAGGGGCCAACAGCAGGGAAGAGCAGAGGAATCCAAGAAGGCAGATTTGCCTAGAAAACAGCTCTGTTTCCATCTGCTGGGTCAGGAGTTGCTATAGGAACTGGGATGATAGAGGCAGGGCCATCTCCTGGGCCTGTCTGTGTGTGCAGAGGGAGGGAGGAGGGAGGAGTTACTCAAGTTTGAACATATCATGTGTGTGCTGGTGGAAAGTTGCAAGGAATGTCGAAACTACAGCCTGGCTCAACCTGTGGAGCTCCAAAGAGCCGTAGCAGTTGTTCCCTGTGCTCAGCAGGCCCTGGCAGAGGCAGGTAGGGTCCTTCCCGCTTAACCTGGCTCTCAGCTTGGTGTCAGCTCTCTCCCTTCTCTCCTCTCCTGTTTCTGTCCTGGGATAAAGCCTTTGGAGGCTTGCGGGGAGGGTGGAGGAGGTTTGTGCTGGGCGGTGAAGACTTTTCTGCCTGGCAGGGAGAGGGTGGCTCTTTGCAGCCCGTTTTCCCTCCCACAGCTCCAGAAGGGTTCCCAAATTGTGGGCATCTCCTCAGGGATGTGTGCCTGGGCACCTCTGGGACACGCAGGGTGTTCTGTGGGCACAGATGTGATCCTGGCTGGGGTTCTGGGCAGAAATGGTTTCTGGGGCTCTCAGGGGGTGTGGGCAATGTTCGAGCTCTGAGAGGTGCCAGAGCTGAGCTGGGACAGATGTGGAAAACTGGAGCTGGCAGCGAGTTCTTGTGGGCAGTGGGAAAGTGAGGGAATGTGCTCCTGTGCCCTAGCAGCTCCTGCCCCAGCGGGTTCTGTGGGGGAGCATTCCGGTGTTCTCACCTCTTCTCCCGAGGAGAGGCACACCCTGTCCCCTTCTGAAGCACCTACTGCAGTTTTGGTCACTGTTAAACTTTCTCGGGCTCCAATTTACCCTGAAACATGGGAGTATGAGTATACAGGAAGGTGCTCCTGAGAATCCTCATTGTTAGGGTTAACCATGGGGCTCTCCAGTAGCAGCTCCTCCAGATAAAATCTTATTTATTTCCTCAGTAAACCCATTTTTTTCAGGTGCTGAGAACTTTACAAAATAGTTGTGTTTCCACCAAGAGTGTTCAGGGTTGCTCACTGCTCCACAGGTATTTCTTTAATAGGTTTGGCTGAAATTTCATCTGCTCTTTTTGTGTCACAGAGGATAATCTCTTAAAAAAAAAAAAAAAAAAAAAGGTGGGTAGGTGGGTAGTGTTGTTTACACCTCTGAGAAGCTGCACAACTGCACAATAAGCTGCTGAAAACTGAAATGTGATCTCTATCCACAGAGGCAGAGCTTGCCAGACTGGCTGGGATCACAGCCCACCTACTCAGGCACCCATCTTATCACAGGCCCAGGAAAGCCCCAGAGCCTGAGTGCAGCCAGCTGTGGAATAACCTGCCCGTGCAGGAGATAACCCTCTGCTCACATTAGTTACTGCTTTGCTTATGCCTGGCTAGAGGAAGATTTATCTCCAGTGTGCTTTCAGTCTGTTAATGGAATCGCAGATGTTCTTATTATGGAGATCTACTTCCAATATTTTATTGAATTACTCCCACATTGCTCTGTGGCAATATGTCCCAGAGGCTCAATGCACATGGTATGCTATGGAATTTCATTTCCTCTGTTTTAATTTGTTGTTTTTTAATTTCAGTTCATTTTCAGTACGGAAAAGAGGTAAATGGGGTCCTTTTTTTTGGTTTAGGCATCACTGTTTTACATGTTTCTTTTTTCCTTTCTCATCTCTTGCCTTGCTGTTTCTCTTGCCTTTGCCTCAAACAATACCATGGTTTTCCTACTGCTACCTGCCTTGTGTGTAATTGCTAAATATTATTACATCTCTGTGGACTTCTGTTTTTTGTTGTCTCAAGAAAATTTAATCAGAATTGGTCATTCTGCCTTGCCCAAGCTGTGAAATCCTGCTCGAGATTTTTTTCTGTTCTTGGCTTTTCCTTTGTTTATAAGCAGAACATTTGCTTTGATTACTTGAGATACATTGTGGTAAGCAAAGATCTTCTTTGAGCTGTTTCTGGTCATGGTAAGTATTTTGTTGGAATGTTTAATTAATGGTACCTTCATCTTTGTACATGGGAAGTTAAATTTTATCTTGCAATGCTGTACCAGTAAATAGCAAACCCAGTGCAGCATGGTTGGAGCTGCCTGGAAATCCTCCCTGGAGTCTCCAGGCTTGGTGCTGTGTTTCAGGTGATGTGTGAGTGTTGCCACTCACTGCTCCCATCTCTGCCAGGCACTTCATAAATTAAACTTTAAAACCACTTTGGGTCGTAAACAAAGTTTGCTGAAGCCAAATGCAACAGCTGTGTGTACCCAGACAGGGCTGCCTTGGCTGGAGATTATGCTCAGCCTCTGGAGAAATGGTACCCACTGAGGTCACAGCCAGAATTGTCCCCTCTGGCTCCTGGGGTGCTGTGGGAGGGCTGGAGCACTTCCCACTCACTGCATTTGCTATTTGGAGTTATTGCAGTCTGTGGAATGCAGTGAAGGATGGTAAGTTATGCTTCTTTCTGATATTGGAAAAGCTTCTTCGAGTCTGGTATCTTCCTGTGGCTGTAGGGCATGGCTCTCCATTTTTATTAACATTTTTCAGTGCCACTGGAGCAGAGCCCATAGTGCTCCTCAGGCAAAGGGCAGGGGCTTTTTGCCAGCTACAGGTGCTCTGAGTTTTGTTTTTACAAATATGAAGAGAAATTGCAATACTCATAAAATGTAGCTTTTGATAATATCAGCATTTGTGGTGATTTGAGAGAGACTAGAAGGGCAGTTCAATTAGTAGATGTTCCAAAATCCTGTTTCTGGTTTGATTTTCACTGAACTGTCTCAGAATTTGGCTTTCACCCTTGCAAAAATCAGCATTTCTCAGGTACTATGTGCAGCTCTATGCAATGGTTTGCTTCTCTTCTGGTTTTGCAAAGAGCTTCCCCCAGTAATCATGTTTTAGCTTTTAAATAGGCTCAACTATGAGCAATTTGCAAAACAAAGGTTGTAGATAAGGACCTGTTACTGTAAAGTCGGTATGTTTGAAGGTAGGCAGTTGATAAGGAAAGCTAAAGATGACTGAAAAAGCACAGCAAATATATCATGGGGCAGTGAGAAATAATATCTGTAAAACAAAATAAATTTCATCAGCAGTGCTTATATTGTTGGGAAAGGTTAAACCCAACTGATTGCTGATAACAATGCAGAGAAGTAAAACATTTCCATTTTTGTGGAGAAGATGGATGATCTCTCGGAATACCTCCCATTGCACTGGTAACCAGGGAGGGTGTTAAACCCAAGATAACATTGCAGAGTATTTTGAAATTTGAGCAACTGGAACCTGTTTGTTTAAAACAAATTGGCAAAGCAGCTTTCTGAATCCTGGCTGCCAATTTGTAATAAATCTGGGAAGACCAAAGGAGTTCCAGAAGTTGGGGAAAACATAAATGTTGTAGCAGTGTTTTAAGATGGAGAAGGGAGCAGGTAACCAGCGGGCAGTGGAGACCAACCTCTGTCACGTTAAAGAAGGAGCATGCTCAGCAATCCCTGTGCTCTGATGGAATGCAGATCATGTCCAAAAAGAAAAAAAACACCTCAAATTGTGGGTTTAATGAGATTTCTTGCCCTGGTTGCCAAGAGTAGCTGCACTGGGATTATAAACCTGGATCCTGAGGGATGAAATCCTGCTGTTGACCAAAGGCTGCTGCTCCCAGGAGGCAGAAGAGGCTTTGCTTTGGGAGCAGGACTGTGTTGGATCCCCTGGGCAGGGGCTGATCCTTGGCATGTCCTTCATGCTTTCCTGCTTGCCTCAGCACTGCTGCTGGGCTCTGAGCTGAGAAACACCCACTGGGCAGTTGTGGGGGGCTCTGATCCTTATCCCCAGCCCTGCCTTTGCCCTGTGCCAGGGTCTGTCTTCCTGTCGCTGGTCAGTGCTGTGTTGAACGAGCTGATTTAGAAAGTGCCACCTGATACCCCTCAAAAATAGTCACCAGTGGGAATGTGATCCCTGCACTCCGTAAGCAGAGGCTGAGGAGCTGTGCTCTGACATCAGTGTGGGGCAAACTCAGCTATTCCCTAACTTCCCTGTGAACAAGCCAGTGGGAGTCATGGCAAAATCTGACTGGAGCTGCCTCACCACCTGGAGGGAGCCTCTGCCTCTCCAGGGAGAAGCTTGGGAGCAACTATTAAGTGAATTATTACTGAATCTTGGTTCCCTGAGCAGGCTGGTGGAGTCAGGGGGGTCAGCTGGGGCTAGAGGAGGCTCTGGAATACCCAAAAGCAGATTATCAAGGAGGTGCATAGCAGGAGGATTGACAGTGCTTGTCAGATGAGATAACAGGAGTTTCTGCCTTGGGATAAAGAGGGATAAAGTTTTCCTTCTTCAGACAGCTGAGCAGTGGGAGAGGCTGTCCAGAGAGGTGGGGGGAGCCTCCATCCTTGGGGGCTTTTAAGACACAGCTGGACAAAGCCCCGTGCAGGCTGCTCTGAAATTGGTGCTAACCCTGCTTGGAGTGGGAGCTGGGATTAGATGCTCTCCTGGGGATCTCCTCCAGCCCAAATAATTCTGCAACTCAGCAACCTGATCTCCTCCTGAGTGCACGTTAGAGCACAGTTAAGTAAAAGGTTATGTTGGAGCCCCCTGAGAACGGGGAGGGAGGAAGGTGGTTTAGATTGAGTGCTCTTAATACCCCATCTGTCATCTCTGTGGTTAACATGTCGTGGGGCTGGTTGCTATGTGAGACTTTGCAGTGGAAGATTGCAGGTCTTGAGAGAACTGTTGCTGACTTTTAGTTGATGTATTTTAAGGATTGTTAAAAAAAAAAAAAAAAGCTGGAGAGAGATGCCAGTGTTAAGGAACAGTGAAAATGTCAATGTGCTGAGTGCTCCTTGGGCCTGTCAGGGTGGGAAGTAAGCTCTGGAAGGGGACAGTAAGAGACACTGCTGCTTGGGCAGGGACAAGGGAGGTACTTGGAACTGCTGGTTTGTGCAGTTTGTTTTCCTGCCACTTCTGTCCTACAGACACAGTGGTACTGGAGCCTCTGCAGTTGAGGGGATGTGTATTTTGGAGGGTGTGCTGGAGGCTCCCCTGCCCCTGCTGCTGGGTGGGGGGTTCCTGGGGAATGGCCATGTCCTGAGCAGAGCCCTGGCAGGTGTGGCTGGATGGTGGGAAGAGCTTCCAGGTTCCTTGGTTGAGATGAGCACAGAGTTCCTGTGCCCTGGGTTGGGGCGGGGAAGCTTTGGTTTTGGCTTAGCTGAGCTAAAACCCACCTTGTGGTGCAGTGAATTTGCTTTTCTTTATCTTTGGCCTTACCTTTCTAATGGTTTCTAATTTTGGCCTTGTTACATGGATGGATTAAATGACATTTAATGCATGATCATTTATCCCCAAGTCTGGTTTTGTGACAGAAATGCTCTGGGCAATTTCACAAACTGAGGACACCCCACTCCTGTAGGACTGGCTGACAGGCAGTGGGAAGGTGCTGGAGGGTTAATTGGTCTTGTGCAGAAACTCCAGCATCTCTCCAGACTGTGGGTGAGGCACTGCCTCGTGTTTGAGTCCATGGGCAGAAGTTCCTCCCTGTGTTACATGCTCCGCTGTGGGTGACTGCAATGCTGTTTTTCTCCTAAAATCTAGCAGGAGTGAGGTGTCACTTTCTTCATAACCCCATTAAGATGTTTGGCTACAACATGGAAAACAAGGCTCAAACCCTCCTCAGCCTCAGGGCAGGCCTATTCCCCCCTCTCAAGAGGGTGACCACAAAGTACACCCAGTCCTTGGTGTTCCCATTCTTCTGCCACTGCCTCAGACTCAGCTCTGCGGTGTCCCTGTCCCCACCCCAAGTGCCACTCCTGAATGTTGTCCTTTTGGTCCCACACTCATGTCTCTTGTGACAGGTCTCCCAATGCCACCTCAAAGATGATGCTGGAGCCTATTCCTGTCTCAATTCCCTGTTCCTGTGACTTATTTCTCACATGTGTCTTAATTAACCCAAGCCTTCACCTAAAATCTGTTTGCTTTTATCTGTCCAGCGTTGTTGCTGCTCTGGACATCACTTAGAGGTGAAACTATTTCTGCCCAATGTCTGTGTTGCAAACACTGCAATGGGTTTCTCCTCTTTCTGACCATCTCTGTTGGTGCCTAAGTCCCAAATCTCCTGTGGCAGCCTTGCACTTCATGCCAGAGTCTTGCTGGCCCTGCCCAGCTCCCCTGTCACTCTGACACAATGATTTTTGGTGTCACTTTTGGCATTTGGTTTGTCCAGGTGCCATCCACGTGTCATGTAGAGACCTTTCCACTGCTGCCTGGTTGATTGAATCCAGGGAGAGAACCACACTCAGAGCTCACCTGAGGGGAAATTTGTTGCCTAATTTTCACAGGGCTCCTGCACAAGCACCATGGCTTGGTCCATCCTTCATCCTCCAGCAGTTCTGTTGGAGTTGGTGGCCATGTTCTCTGGCCAGCAGCCCTGCTCTGTTTTTTCAGTCTTGTGCCAGTATTTGAATTGTAAGCTAAGCAGAACATTTAAAAAAGTGATCCGAATTATTTCTGCTAAGCGTTTTCATCACCAAATTCTGTTTGGTCCAAACCAGAGCTGCATGTGCTCCTGGGGAAGGCTGCTGGGGCTGAGGTCTCTCAGATTAACTCTGAGGCAAAGAGAAAAGCTCTACCATTGTTTTGGAGCCAGAAAGATGGAAATCACACTTCCCAGCCTCTTATTTCTTCAAGCATCAGATATTGCCCCAATTATTAGCTTTGCTTCTTCCCCATTGAATTCCTTTAGGAATACTAAGACATGCCATCCACTCCTCCTGATTGTTCCTGGACCTCTTCTGAGGATGCTTTGATTCAGGATAGCCCCTCCTGTTGTACACAGAGCTCTGTGTGTGATACACTCTGTGTCTTGTGGAGTTTCTTGGTGTGGCTCTGGGCATCTGGGATTCCTGCAGCAAACCCTCAGGTCCCTCTCTGGGGTAATGATCTGCAGAGGAACCAGTTAAAACAAATTCCTGTTTCAGTTGGGATCTAGAGAGGCTTGCAAACATGCCAGACCTCTGTAATGGATCTCTGGAGGGAGAACAGGGCCTGGAGGAGCTCCAAGTCCCACCTTCCTCATGCACATCACTGAAGAACAGCTCCCTCCTGTGCTTGCTGAGCCTTTGCTGTGCCCTGGGTCACAGCCAGCTGCTCCTCTGTGGAGGCATGGACTGGCTTTTCAGGCATGGTATCTGCTGGGTTTATTGGGGAAAAGTGCCCTCTTTTGCATTTCTTGGTGAGTTTTTCAACAAGTAGATTTTTTTTCCACTCTCCCAATGATTGTAACAGGATTTTATTCTCCTGCAGCCAGCTGTTAGCAATTAGCAACTTGATCCAGTCGGGCCTGGGAACAGAGTTTTAACACTTTCTTGCCTCTCAGAGGATATTGCTAATCCTGTTTTTACTGGTTTCAGGCTTGTGCTGTAGTTTTGGCACTTGGTGTGTATGTGTGGGTGGGGTGGGAAGATAGGCATGAGTACAGCAAAGGACTAATGCAGCTGAAAGAAAAGTATTGAGCCATTTACACAGAAAAAGTCCTTAGTAAGATGATTCCCAAGCAGTTTGTACAGAGGGTTGTATTTAGTAGTAATTCCAGTGTGTCCTAGCTCTGGGAAGTGTGCAATTTGGGAATCCAATCCACTCTTGGATGAGATTGAGACTCAGCACCAACCAACATCAGTAGTTCTTCAAACAGTGATTTCTGCAGCTGGAGCTCCTGAGTGGGGCTGAACCTCCTTCAAAACGTTTCACCCTCTGGGGGGTGAAAACCGCTCTTGCTGACCCTGCTTGGCACTGCCGCGGCTGGAGGGCACTGAGGGCTGGGAACTGGCATTGTTTGCTCCCTCTGTACCTCACTTCTCCCAGGACTCACTGACATGACAGGCACTTGGGTGATCCAGCCCTGGGAACCACATGTGGTGGGAAAAACAAACCCAGCAGAGCCTGAACCAGCTGCTGAGGTGCCTGTGCAGGGCTGCACTGCTGGAAATAGTTCACCTGTGCCACACACAAAGGTGAGAATTCATGGTACCAAACTGGGGGAGACAGGACTAGTCCAGACCAGTCTTTTCTTCTGCCAGCAATGGAGATGCATCCAGAGAGGATTCATCCTGCTTGTCTTGGATACCCTTTAGGCAAGGGCCCAATTCAAAGCCAGCTTTTGTAGGCACAGAGCTGCTGACAGGTGAGCTCTAGATCAGCTCTGGAGCTTCCCTTTCCTCTCCTGGAGGCCAGACTGGCCTCTATGGCCACATCTTCCAATTCTGGCTTGCAGTTCCCCTGAACCATGCTATTTTTGTGAACCTGATGAGGTCCATGTGCCCATCAAGTCCTGAGAAGCCCCTGGTTCTCAGGGTGGCACCTACACCTGTCTGTGCCCTCCAGTTTGTACCTTTTCTCCAGTGCTGGTTGCTGGCCGGGTGGCAGGAGCTGAAATGGTGCTTGGGCATTTCTGTGTGACTTCCCTTGTCCCCACACCTCATTCCTTCTTTCCTCCTGATATTGTACATTCTTATTTAACCACCTGAATGTGGTGATGATGTGACTGGCTCTGTGGCAGTACAAAAGGTGTCATAAGACAAATGGACACTTAGCTTATGGTGCTTGTTCAGATGAGATAATGGAGCTGTTTGTGGTGCATTTATTCAGTTGCTGTGACACTGGTGGCTGTTGTCATTTTGAGAGAACAGGGAAGAACACAGCACAACTATTCTGTTATCAAAGGAAAGTCCTCCTGTAAAGTCTCAAGGTGAGCCCCTCGCAGTGCCTGCAGCCCATCCCAGCTGGGCTGTGAGTGCTGTGCTGATGGCAGAGGATGGATGATGCCAAGCTCTTGATCCTCCTTTGCTGGGCTTTTGGACCAGATGGGAAACAGAGGCATTTGAACACTTGCTGGTGTCAGGGGCTGCTCTCATTTCTTTCTTGTTCCAGCAGTGGGGCTTGGGCCCTCAACCTAACCACAGTCCCTATGTCAGTGCTTTCCAGCCATCCTTCCACTTTTTCCTTATGTTAGAGAGAAATCCCTGCGTGCTTTGGTGGAGCCAGCCTGAGTCTTGAAGCTCACACAGTTTGCCAGGCTCTGGAGGGAGGATGAGGGTGTGCAGTCTGTGTGTGGTGTCATTGGCCATTTGAGGGCTCCTTGTTGGCAGCTTTTGAACATGCAGCTCAGAAGTCACCTGGGACACATCTCCAAGCTGCTGTTCTCCTTCCAGGGCCTCCTCAACAAGCTCTAGTCAGTGGCTGTGGGAAATGAAATAGTAGAAAATTCTTAAAACTTGATAGAAAGTTTACATAGTATGTGTTTGTATGTAGACTTTGAGATATGAAATATTAACTTAGAAATACTATAGAATAAGACAGATACTGTTGAGAGAGAAATGGAACTAGAAACAAGTTTCAAAGGGTGGTTTTGTAAATAAGACTATATACTTTAGAGAAATAGAACTATGAAAGATGTATTGTAGTAGGACTAACTAGTAGGGGTAATTTTAAATTATTAGTTTTAAGGTATTTATAGCATAGTGTGATTAAAACTGATAGGTTAAGAAATGTCTATAATATAATTGCAAAATAATTAACTTCTAATTGTTATAGCGTGACTTATAACATCTGTATTGTATCACCCTTCACATGAGACTAAAAATAGAATAGAAATTTTAAAACACCTCTCAGTTGCCCCATCTCTAGGTCAAAAAAACCTTAATCCAACAAGTGGCTGGTTCAGCTCAGGCACCCACAGTGAAGGATCTGCCCCTGTGGTGCAGCTGATCTGGGTCATGGCCAGGGCACCACCAGACAGGTCTCTGCTGAGTTCCCATCATCTGCTGCAGAAAAGTGTCTCAAAGCCTTGGTGTTGGTGACATGTCCCTTTCTCAGGTCCTGCCACAGGACTGTCTCCCTCAGTGCTGAATTCTCTGCAGTTTCCTTAGCAGGTCCTGCTTTGGGAGCTCCCAGGACACCTTAGCAAATCACCTGCATAAATTTACACCCACCAAGTCTGTCTTCAAACTCCACCCCAAAACTTCTCTACAAAGTCTCCCTGCAGTTGAGTGCAAAAAGTCTCTTCTCTGTGGGAGTTGCAGTCTGCCCTGGGATGGTGGGAATTGATGTGTTTTCATCAGCAATTACCTCCTTCCATTCCAGGGGGAAAGGATGGCCTGGGATGCACAAGCAGCTGCAGAGTGCTTGGTCAAAACCTCTTCTGTGGTTGCAAGACTCTCCTGCTGAGGTCTGGGCTTGTGCTTTGCTTTTGCAGGCTCACCACAGGGGATGCTGTGGGATCACAGCCCCTTCCCAGCCCTGGCTGGGTGCTCGTGTAGGAGCCAGGAGCAGGCTGAAGCAGGAGGGACCTGGTGATGTTAAGGTGTTTTTTGGTTGCCTGGCTGGGCACAGCAAGGCACAGCCACCCAGCATTAGCTCCCCCTCCTGCTTGTGTGTTTGGCTCTCTTCCCAAGAAGGCCCTCAGTTGTTTTTCAGGCTCAGAGCCATCTTTTCTGATGGAATCCAGCAGGGACAATGGCCAGTAGCTTATCCTTAGGAAAGAGAATAAAAACAGGGCAAGCTCCAGTGATTCTAACCCTGATTTAGCTTCTGGGCATCCAGCAATCTGCAGCTGGGGGATTTCCCAAGCCAAAGGTTTTACCTTTGGATTTAAGGAACTGTGTTCCTTGGGTATCCACGGCAGCTCAGGGCTGTGACTTGTACAGTTTAGTTATGTTGGCTGAAAAAAGAGGCTTTTGTTACCAATCTCTGAGCTAATGGCATCTGATGCTCCTGCATGCATGCATGCATTGGCACAATGGTGGGCCGTTTTATAGCCTCTCCTCCTTCACTAACAAATCCCAACATTCAGTGTTGCCTTTTTACTAAAACTTTGAGGATTCTTGAGCAAACAGCTTCGTGTCCTGGCAACTTTACATTTATTGATTTGTTCTGTTTTCTTTTCTCCTGGCATTCCATTATGAGACATAGCCTCTAACCTGCCTTCTGTAAAATTATCCTCCAGGATGGAGCCTCCCATGGCTCTTGGGAGTGAATGTGGGCACAAAGAATTCACATAACTGCTGATCTGACCTCCTGTTCCTTTAGGTGTTATCGTGGCTTTTCAATGAAATTGCCAATGTTTAGGCCTTTGCTATTTTCCTTGTTTCCAAACAGGAAATGAAGTGTGCTTACCTGTGTGAGTGCACATGCACTTTTGGCAGCAGTGTGGATGTGCAGGGAGAGATTATTTTCACCCTGCTCTGGACCTTTATCTTAAAGCTGTGTGGCAAGTTCCAAGGTGCCCGCTTGGCTACTTGGTGCCAAGGTTTAGGTGGATAAAGCCTACTGGGGAGCCTGGTTGGACTGCCTAGGTTCATTTGTAGCTGCAGTTTCGCTGTTTGTTAATTTAGTAAGGAAAGTGAAGTATTGATGAGGGAGAGATTACTTTGCACTGGACTTGCTTAATTGCAGTTAAAAGGGTGCATCCATCCACCCAGGAGTCATGGCAGCTGAGGGCCTGGAAGATGGATTGCACTGGGAGCTTTAGGGGTGGTGTAGACAGTCAAGTAAGTGATCATTGGTTCCTCTCTGAGCCTCTGATCTGGTGATGAGCAGAGCAGGGCTGAGGTCAAAGGCACTCTTGAAGGCAGGGAAGATTGCCCAGCCTGTCACGAGGCAATGACACAGAGCAGCCCTGCAGCACAGAGCAGTCCTGTCTCTGGAGGACTCATCCTCTCTCTTTGCTTTGTCTTTCAGAGATGTAGATGGCAGCTGCTGCCTTTGAAGGACTCGTCTGACCCTGTGCAGCACCTCCAGTTGCTACCATGATCTTCTGCATGCTGCTGCTGGCCTCCCTGCCTGAGCCCTCTGGCACCGAAGTCAACCCTGGTAGGGAGCTGCCAGGCTGGGAGAGGACTCATCTCCCACCTTCTGTGTGCTCCTTCTCTCCTTTCTTTGCCTCTTGGGGGGATTGAGTGTGAAGGCTGCATGTGGAGATAATCACTGACATATTTCCCAAATGTCCTCTGGACTGAGATATTCCTGGGCAGCTGTGCTGGAGTGGGACACTCCTGCCAATCTGAGGAAGGCCCAGGCACATGGACATCCTCCTTTCTCTGCCCACCCAGGCCTGTCTTGGGCTCTGAATATCTCTCCATCACTTTGGCTATGTGGCCTGCAGAGCAAACCTCGCTCCAGACTAGCTCAGAGGTTCTGTGCTCGCTGTGGAAAACAAATTTCCAGTTAACAAAGCATCAGCTGCAGCTGTCCAGCCAGCAAGGGGCATTCTGGAGAGAGAAGTGTGGAAGGACAGATGTAAACCTTACCTGGCACAAAGATAGGGTGGAAATAGGGATATGAGCCTGAGTCCCTGTGGAGGGCAGGATCTCTTATCCTACAGCATTTGGCAGGATACAGGCATGATGGCGATGAGTAAGATAATGGTCTGCAATGTGTTGCAAAAATTCCTGTAATGAGGTGTTTTGACCTGGAGACAGTCTGTGAAACAAATGAGTTTAATCCTTTTCCAGCTTGGCTGAAGGTGTGGTGAGGCAGCAGTGCTACCCTGAGGGCCTGTGCTGGCTCTGCTGGGGCTGGCTCTGTTTGTTTGGAGCCCTTTGTGGCTGGCTCTGACCCTGCTCTGGCCTGTGGATGTTTGCAGAGGTTTGAGGTTGTGCTGCAAGCAGCCAGAAGTGAAGTGAGGGTTGTGTGGGAGCTCAGCAGCATTCCTGTGCTCCCTGTAGCACAGCATTCCCTGCACCACACACCCAGCGTGGGACTGGGGCTGCCGTCTGCTTCTGGTGTCAAACCTCACAGAAGAGAGGGAAGGCAGCAGGGTCAGCCCCATGCAGGTTCCTTTTGATGGTGGTTGGTGCAGGAAAAGCTCTTCCACACCAGCTCCAGGGAGGTGGCTGGGTTCTGAGCACAGGTCTGTGGTCCCACCTCCTGCAGGAATCTTCCATCAAGAAATAACCCCTCACTCTTCTCAGCTTTGCCTGTGACATCCTCAGGCAGCTTTGCTTCCTCAGCTCCCCCAGCTGCTCTGGTACCTCTGCCTGGGGCTGGCCCTGCTCTTCCCAGACAGATTCCAGCACTTTGGCCCAGCTAGTGCTCCTGGCTCTGATGCCACAGGCTCCATGGGTTATCCTGACCTGCTGGTCTGCTGAGGAGCAGCCTGAAGCATGTCCTGCATTGCCTTACAACCCACAGGGGCTGCTTTGGGGGTGATTTCAGACTGTGCAGCAGGGTCCTGGTGAGTCTCTTGTCTTGCAGCTGGTGTTTGACCTTCCTGACAGATGAGCTGGGCCACTTCTGTGAGCCCCAGGGTCACCTGAGTGCCTAGTAAAGGGTCCTGGTGGCACCTAAACAGAACCCAGGATAGTTTTGCTCAAAATAGGTGCATTTGGTGAGAGCCTCATGCTGCTGGTTTTGGTGAGAGCTGTGGCCACCCTCGGAGTGCATCCCTTAATGCCAAGAACACTCTGGGTTCTGCTGCCAGCCCTGGGGTTGGGAACAAATGGGTTTTGTGCAGGGTTGCACAAAGACTCAGTCCCCCAGAGTCCTTCCCAAGTAGCTCTCCATCTGGCATTGCAGGCCAGTGTGTGTCTGACCTTTAAATGAGGTGTGACCACATAGGAGCACAAAAAGGACTTTCTGCTCTCAGATGCTGACCCCACCCGTTTGGAACATCTCTGTGCATTTACCCATAGCTCAGCATCAGATCAGGGTGTACTGGTCTGTGGTGGGACAGGTGAGAGTGAAGACAGCCAAGGCTGGTTTGGCTCCCCAGATAACCTGATTGTGCAGTGTGAGAGCACAAGCTGGGACTCCTGGTTGGCTTTCAGCAGGCACATTGTTCTGGATGCCAGCAGACACCAGTTTCCTCCAGGGAATTCAGGCCCCTTGAGCACCCCAGGCTGAATGTTGTGGGTGATACCAGGGCCCCCCCAGCTCAGTGGCCTGGCCCCATCCCTCTGGATGGGCTGGCACACAGCAGAGCTTTACCCCAGGGATACCCTTAGCTCACTGCAGCTTCCAGAGCTGCATAAATAAATACCCACTGCTTGGGTATTTATTTGCTTGTGGTGGCTGTGAGTTTCTTCAGCTGGTTTTTTGAGCTCATGGGAAACTGTGGCATTGGAGTGTTTAATAGGTTAAGGATTTATATTCTATTTTTGAACTCTCCTACCTGACCTTTTGGTGCATCCTGGTTCTGGTGTTCTGAGAGACAGCAAGAATATCTATTGTTCAATATAAATTATCTTTGTCATACTTCAATAATCCCTTTTGCAAAGGTGAGGCTGCAGATCTTTACTTCATCATCTGTGTAGCTTTCTCTGCCTTTCGATGATGGAGCAAGAGCTCTATTCCTTATCTGCCTGGCATCTGACCATGAATACAGGCAGTGCTGTAATGCTAATTCTAGTTTGTTTTATAGGTATTCCCACATTTTAAAAATATTCCCAATTCTAAAAAATATTAAATTAATATTAAAACAATATTATTAATATTTATTAATATATAGTATTTATTAATATAAAAATATTGATATTTAAAATATTAACTATTTTTAATATTGAATAACCTGATGTCATTAGCAAATGTTGTCACCTCACCAGCCATCTCCTTTACCCAATGATTTAGGAATGCTTAGCACATCACACATTCACTGGTACAGTGCCTAACAGCTGCAGGCAAATCCTATTGAAGCCCCACCCTCTGTTTGCAAACATTTCTACATCAGATCTGTCAGACAGTGATTCAGCCTGAGCTGCTTTATTCTGTGTAGTGATAACAGCAAGGTGGTTTTCATCCCTCTGTCTTGTCTTGTAGCTTCTGAACCTGCTGAATGGATTTCATGGAATCCCAGAATTTCCTGAGTTGGAAGGGACCCACAAGGATCCTTAAAGTGCAGCTCCTGTTGAGCTGTATCCAGGTTTGGTAGAGGGTGGCAGGAGATCATCTCCAAGGTCCCTTCCAACCCAGCCCATCCTGGGATTTTGGGAACCCAGGAGGACACCCAGGGCAGCCCTGCCTGAGGGAGGGGCAGCCAGAACTGCTCCTGTGGCTGCAGCAGTGTGGCTGCCAGTGAATGCATTCACATTTCGAGTTTTCCCAAACATCTCTAATATTCCAGGACATGTTTAAAAACTTCTGTCAGGAGAGAGAGCCTTGAAGCCAGCTAGGATTTGTCAGCTGTGTCTGCAGGGTACCGGTGTGGGGAGCTTTTGGAGATCCACGGCTTGAGCCAGGTGTGTCTGTGCTCCCTGGAGGCACCAGGTTTGAGAGCATTCCCAAGCTGGGGAGAAATGCTGGCTCCAGTTGAGGCTGGAGGCAGGAGCAGGCTGGGATGAGGCAGGATGGATGGGCAGGGGCTCAGGGTCAGATGGGAACTCCAGCCTGCAGTGACAGGACAGAGCAGCTGCTTGCATGACTGTCATCTGTAATAGATGTTTAACTTCTCCCCTGTATCTGAACTGGTGAAGGTAATAACTGTTCCCATTTGAGCACAAGTCAAGCATCCAGTTTGTTCCAGGAGAAGAAAAATCTTGAATAAAAGTTTCCTTTTCATGTCACATCATCATTGATGAATAACTTGCCATTGTAAAATGGGCCCATGCAACAGCAACAATAATATGCTTTGGGATTTCATGCTCTTAAAATGTTTCTTTGTAAAGTTTTTGCTTTGCTGGGCTTTGCAGAATGATACTGTTAGTCTAGTTCATTACTTATAATTTCAGTTTTGATAACTGTGACATATTTAATACTTTTCTTGCCCTCTTTTGCATTCAATCTTTTTTTTTTTTTTCATTCCTCTTGCATTTTAGCATTACCATGTTTATTCTCTGGGCATGATAGCCTTTTAATTAAACTTGCCTGGCGATTGTAAGAGGAATGAGTGCTGACCTTTGCTGTTTGCTTGCCCGTGTTGCCCTTTGCAGCCATCTGTCGTTACCCCCTGGGGATGCACGAGGGGACCATCCGGGATGAGGACATCACTGCTTCCAGCCAGTGGTACGACTCCACAGGGCCCCAGTATGCACGGTGGGTTCACCTCTGACTGCAAATTTAATAATTATTTCCCCTAGATACCCAATATGTGGTGGAGGAAGAAGGTCCCCCACTCTTAAAACCTTGTTTGCTGCTTTTGTATTCAATCTGGGTAGTGCACAGTGAAAGGCCAGGAGGCCATGGCAATGGTCACAGCTGTGATACAGGAAATTCTGGTTAAATATTAAGGAGAAAAAAAATCCTTCCCCATGAGAATGAAGAGAGGGACCCAGAGAGGTGGTGGTGTCTCAGTGTTTGGGGACTTGGCTGTACCAGGCCTTAGGAACACAGGGCAGCCTTGGAGCTGCTGTGAGCAGGGGATGGGACTGCAGACTCAGAGCTTGCCTCTGACCTCATCTTTCAGTCACTCTGTGAATAAATCTCCAAAGGATTTGTGATTTACAGGTCAGCCAGGGACAAGGCCCCTGGGATTCTTGTGGAGTGCGTTAAACTAAATCATAGGAAATCCTTTACAAGGATGAACTTTTCAACAGCATCCTTTTGAGGAAATGGACTGTGCTCACTCTGTCTCAAAAACCTTGGAAATACAGAGTTAAGGAATTGTTAAGCAAGCAGCTAAGTTATTTTCTGTACTGTCAAGGAGACCTACAGTTTTTATTATAAGCTTTTCATTTTTTTGGTCATTTTATTTCTCTCAAAGCTGTTAACTGATGAGTCACAAAAAGAGTTGCAAATGTGAGTTTCCTTGGAATGATTTGTAGTGGTGATATCAAACATTCCAACAGCCTCTCAAAGCTGTTAACTGATGATTCACAAAAGAGTTGCAAATGTGAGTTTCCTTGGAATGATTTGTAGTGGTGATATCAAACATTCCAACAGCTTTGGTGCAAGTCAGACAGAAATTTCAGGTTGATTATGATAATAATATTTTTGTGATTAATTCAGGCACTCCAGAATCATAAAATTCTCCTAGTGTTCAAATATTATTTTTTCTTAGTCTGTGGTAGAGCAGTGATGCTGTGTGCTGTGTTTTAATAGTGTTTGAGCAGGCCTGTGGGTCTGAAAGCTGGGAGATTTTTCCTCTGAGTGTGGCTTATGTCTAGTGCTGCAAACACTTTGGGCACCACTTGCCATCTGTTAGCATCCTCTCCTTGCTGGATGTCCACAGGTGAAGGCATGAAGCTGACCTCATGTGGTTAGAGGTCAGAGCTGTCCCATGCAGATGTCTGTTCCTGTCACTTCAGTCACCCTTCCTGCCTTTTTTAGAGCTTTACTTGTTATTCCAGTGTAAGAAAGTCTTGCACAAATAGCTGACCAGCCAGAGATTAAAATCTTCTCTGGCCTGAGCCTTGACCTTCAGTGTCTCCTCCTGGGTACCACCTTCCCTGATGCCCTCACTGATCCCATCAGTTGGAGGTGGGGTCGCTGTCTGAAAGCCAAGAGCTTGCTGTTGGCTGAGAAATCCCTGTTGCTAAAAAACCCACACATTTTTGGTGTGCAGATAAATTTGTCACAACTACAGCTCTCACAATTTTCAGGTTAGGAGCAGAGACCTTCCCCCCACTCTCCTAGCAGCACCCTACACCAGCAGCTCTGATGACTGAGGAAATGTGAAATATGCATTGAAATGACCCAGAATAATTGCAAACAGATCTTTTCTTGCTAAAATGTATTTTTAAAATGGCTCATCTTTGAGCTTTGTAGAGCTGCAGGAGGTGGTCAAGCAGAAGTTCAGGCCTTACCATGTGGGGTTTAGGAGCAGTGAGGATGCACTTGAGCAGCAAGGTGCTACAGAGCAGCCAGCAGTTCCCTACTGAGCAGCAGGGTTGTTTCTGATCAAAGTGGAAATTCATGTCTGGGGAAAAAAATACTACAAGTAGTAAATGAAAGATATCTGGGACTGAGAAGCTGTTTTGTATAGGGCAAACCTGTAGGATTTGAGTCTCAGCTGGCCATCATCCCAAAGGGCAGAGGTATTTGGTAGCCACTGCTTGTTTTGTTGCTTCCTCCCAATCCTCAAGTTCCGCGCGTTCCCTCAATTAATCACTGGAAATAGGACTCTTTTTAATGCGTTGATTTTTCCCCTCAGGTTACAGAGGGAAGAGGGGGATGGAGCCTGGTGCCCAGCTGGTTTGCTGGAGCCTGAAGATGTGCAGTTCCTGCAGATTGACCTGCACAAGCTGTTCTTCATCACCCTGGTGGGCACCCAGGGCCGGCACGCCCGCGCCACGGGCAAGGAGTTTGCCCGCGCGTACCGCATCGACTACAGCCGGAACGGGGAGCGCTGGATCTCCTGGAGGAACCGCCAGGGAGGGAGGGTGAGCCCGGGGCTGCAGGGCACATCCTCCTCATCCTGCTTAATTGTCTGGTTTGAAAAGACAGGTGTCTCCTAAGGAAGGCAGGAGCCTCCCTTGAAATGGAAAATGTATACACCCCCAGCTACATCTTACATCCTGAGACATTAGTGCATCCTACTCCATCCTGGCTCTGCTGGAGCAGCATGTTCTGCCTCAGTTCTGTGCTTGCTGTGCATCATCTGGTCTCATCCAGCAGCACTGCATTGTTCCTGATGTGGGGAGCACTGGGGTCAGCAGTGGCCAGGACTGGAAACTGCTGCTGGGTTTGTCACACACTTAGGGTTTTCTGGCCCTGAGTAAGGGCATTCTCAAGAACAGCAGCTGCAGGAAGTGGAGATGCTACACGAGGTGCATCACCTCCTTTGGTCCTCTCAGAAGATGGGCAGGATTCTCAGCTCTTCTACTGTGGAGCTGGTGCAAGGGTGCTTTTTTCTGAGGGGATGTTTGAAATTTTCTTCCTTTGTCCACCTCTCTTGACCTGATCACCCAAACCAGGAGAACTGTGTCTCTTCAGTACCTTTCTGTGCAAGTCCCAGACATCACATGGGTGTCCTTCTCTTAGACACTTGTTTCTAAATTGGAAGCTGCCAAGCAGATGCCTGCTTTGGGATTTAAAGTTGGAGGCGGTGTCAGGGAATTAAGGAGTTTCTGGGTGTGTGATAGCAGGCAGGGTGTTTGGTGTATGGATGTTGAGAAGGAAGGAGTTTAGGGAGTAGGAAATGTGCTGAGCCCACACTCAGAGGCTTCCCTGCTCACCACAGTTGTCTCATGCTGTCTCCAGACCTGAGCACAGAGGTGGACCTGTGTTCATAACCTTTGTTAAACTTCCCCTGGGACACTCACCTGCAGCTGTCTGACCTGGCCAGCGTGCCTCAGGCTGCCTTGTGGAGCCTGAAGATCTAAGCCAGACTAGAGAGATACCAGGTGAGGTGATGTTTCCTTGCACTGTGGATGCTTTGGAAGTTCCAGCAGGGTCTGCAGTGCAGTATTTGGTAACAGCTTTTATCTTGTTAATGAATTATTTGCTCACCCAAACCTTTGATCAGCTGTTTGCCATTACCATTATATTGCCCATCCCTCACATTTTAGTGTGTGCTACAAAAGCTGTGTTTGTGGGATGGGAGGGGAAGTCAAAATAAACAGTGGAGCGTTCCCAGGACAATGGTGGCAGTGAGGGGAAGAGTGAAGGTCCCTGCCTGTCACTGCACTGCAGCAGGAGAGGGTGGCTGGGATGATGCTGAACATCTCAGTCCAAGATGCCTCCTGTGCAGCACCAAACACTGCAGCACCTCTGGAATTGTGTTGGCTTGTGGAGAAAGGACATCAGGACCCCCCACCAGGTGATGAGGGCAAGCTCGGTTCCTGTTGCTGGAACCCATGGATGCCTTGAAGGAAGGGGTTTCGTCCCATAACTGGAACTCTCTACAACATCCACTCACACCTTCACCCCCACCTGCTTCTCTCTTCTCCCTCAGTGCTGCCTGGAGAGGTCTGCAGTGGGCAGGAGGTGAAATGGCAGCACCCCTCACACCCCAGCAGCCACAGGAGGAGCAGCAGCTCCCTCCTGCAGGTTCCCCCTGGGAACTCCCCAGTCCCAAACAAGGCGGTACAGGAGCACCACTCTGCTGCCCAACACCACAACAGGGAGTGTGGGAAATGGAAGGAAAGAAAATTCCACAGACACTGAAGGGTTTGATCTGCAGCCTTGGAAGAAGCTTGGATTGATGTAAAAATAAAGTACACAGACATTAGGTAGAAAAATCATAAACTTATGTTTTTATAGTTATGACTACATAGTTATAGTAAGTAAGAATGTGCCTTAAGTAAGAAACTGTATTGATAAGATGCTGAAGGGTTTATAATGTAGGAAACTGTATTGATAAGATGCTGAAAGGTTTATAATGTAATTGTACAGAGCAAGCTAAGAGTTTCGATGTTATAGTAGAAGCATATCTGTGTACATGTGATAATAGCCCACTGGATAAAATCCACAGTGCAGTTGAAGTAAGTAAAGGTGATAGCTTAGAAAAGCAAAATAAACTTTGTGGCAACTGTCCATTGGATTAGAAAGTTCTATATTGTCTTGTAATGGAGAACTTACGGCTGCTTTGAGCTGTGGCCAGCTGCTTGCTCCTTTAAAACCTCACGGCCTCTGAGACTGAAGTTTATCTGAGCAATAAATTGTTCTTAGCCTGACTGTGGTGTCATCCCCTCAATAATAAAAAGGGAGAGGTTGCAGCTTAGGCTCTTTCTCCTGCAGGTGATCGAAGGCAACACCGACACCTACGACGTGGTGCTGAAGGACCTGCGGCCGCCCATCATCGCGCGCTTCGTGCGCCTCATCCCCGTCACCAAGGCGCCCATGACTGTGTGCATGAGGGTGGAGCTCTACGGCTGTGTCTGGCACGGTGAGTGCCCCTCCCCAGCCTGGCACTGCAGAGCAGCCCTGGCTGGGGCTCCCCTGCACCCCCAGGTGTGCAGAGGAATCCCTGGAACTGCTGCTGTTGGTCTGTGTCACGTATAAAAATGTCACATGGGCACAGGAGATGGGAGGCTGCTTGCTGCATTTCTGAGGTGCATGGCCTTCTTTTTCAGATGGTTTGGCATCCTACAGCATCCCTGAAGGAGGGACAATAGCAGCTCCTGGCTTCCCCATTGTTTATCTGAATGATTCGACCTACGACGGCTACCAGGAACGCAGGTGGGAGAAGTTGTCCTGTTCTCTCTCTGTCATTGTGCAAATTCTTTCCTACTCACCCTGTGACTGGTGCCTTGTATCCCAAATATTGGAATAAATCACATGGGGCTCCATGTTTTTCATGTTGGAAAAAACCCATTCTTTATTCACAGAACTCCTTTTTATACAGTTTTACAGACCTTGTGTGTGACTCCCATTGGTCAGGAGCTTTCTTGCCAATTACTTATTGGTCAGTAACAATTGGTCAGTATTGTTATTGTGTATTAATTGGTCACTCAAACCCTCGGGGTGTATGTGCAGGAAAAGTTGTTTGTGAGAGATGGTTTCCATTTTTCTATCTAACAGTGTAAAACCAGTTTATACAGGTACTAGTTGTTTTTCACCCAGGAATAGATTGTTATGCTAATGAACTGCTCTCACTAAGATTGCTTTCACATAGGTGCTTACAAAGGCCTAGCCTGACAAGGACAGCAGGCTTGATTTTATGAAGCCTTTCTTTATCATTTTCCTACCTTATGGCAACACCCAAACACTTCTTCATGCTTGTAGGATGTTGGAAGATGCTGGGTAACAATGTCTTGATATATTAATATCTGATGGTTTCAAACTGGGCTGGCACAGTAGTTTTAAATGTTTTAAAGAAAAGGTTTTTATGTACAGAATAGGTGTTGCATGCAGCTGTCCAGCACTATCTTAGGAACCTGGGTCTACTGGAGAGTGTCAGGGAGCTGCAGATGTAGGCACAAAACCCAACTTGCTAAGCCAGGACTCTGAAATTACTTAACCTCTAGTTCATGTGCCTGACTGGTAGGAATCTGCCTCTTCCAGCTGTTAATCCTGGCTTGCAGTTCAAAGGCACCTGTACCTGTGCTCTAGTGACAGGAGGGCTCACCTGGGGTGGACTTGCAGAGCCAAGGACTTGCAGAGGGGGTCAGAATTGTGCCACACTGGGATCTTCTACTCTGGAACAGTGTTGGGAAAGTGTATGAGGGGCTCTGCACACTCACATAGCAGTGGGGTGAGGCAGGGTCCTGGCAAAGAGTCCAATCAGCCTTGAAAAGAGCCAATAACACTCTTCTCTTAGGAACAATGCCAGAAATGATTCTGGTTAGGCTGGGCTGTGCTCATGAGCTGCCCATGGTCTCACTTCCCACTTTCCTGCCTTTCTGTGCCTGCCTGCAGGATGTTCCCCACAGGTTCCCCCAGCAGAGGCTGGAGCAGTGTTCCTGCCATGCATGGTGAGATGCTGCAGCTCCAGCTCTGTTGGCAGAACACACAGTGTCATTTTCCTGAGTGTTTTTGTTCTCCAGAGGCTGTGCCTGTAGCTCTGTTGGTCCTTCACAGCAGTGCAAAAACTTCTGCCTTTTCTCAAGCTGGGAATGATGGTAAAATCCCAGCCCAAACAGCACCAAGGTGGTGCTGCATCAGAACAGTGAGCGAGTTCTTGTCCAGGATGGGTCAAGAGCAGGAAAATGAAAGTTTTGCTGGTACCAGTTGAAAGATGCATGTGGTTTCCCACTGGAGCTCTGGCTGACTGTTGGTTCTCCCTGGCCAGGCACCTGTATGGAGGGCTGGGCCAGCTCACAGATGGAGTGCTGGGGCTGGATGACTTCACGCAGAGCCACCAGTACCGCGTGTGGCCGGGCTATGACTACGTGGGCTGGAGGAACGAGAGCTTCAGCACGGGCGCGGTGGAAATGGAGTTCCAGTTCGACCGCCCACGCAACTTCACCTCCATGAAGGTAACTCAGCATGGTCCCATCTCCGGGGGACAGGCTTTGGGTCTGGGGGCTCCCAGGTTGCCCCTTTGGAGCATTGAATGGGTTGGAAGGGACCTTGAAGCTCCACCCTCTTCCACAGGCAGGGACACATCCCACTAGACCAGGTTGCTCCAAGCCCCATCCAACCTGGCATTGAGTACTCTTCCCAAAGCAGGAGGACACAGGAAGTGCCTGTATCCTCCTGAATCCAGAATGTGAGCAGGACATATCCCAAGTTTTCCAGTGTACACAGGTGAAGCAGGTGAGCACTTGCTTCTTCAGAGCTCAGACTCTCCTCCCGGTATTTGGCTTGAAGGAATAAAAAGCAGACACCAGAAGCAGTTTTTAAGCTGCTGAGATGGATTTAGGATGTAGGATTTACTGACCCTTGAGGTAAAGGAACGTGGCTGTGCTTCCATTTTGACCAAATATTTCTCTGGATGCCTCAGCCTGTGCTTTTGCTGTGGGAAATTATTTAAACACACAGGAAAAGCACGAGTTGAACTTTGTGTCTGTAGTAAACAGCAGGATCTTTTAAAAAAGATTGGTGGCTTTTCTTGTAGAGATTTCAAATGAAGGAGAACCCACCACATCCTTAAGTAAATTGTTTTGGTGGTTACTTACTCTGGTTTTATTTTGTCTATTTTTAACTTGCAACCCTTGGCTGTTTGCCTGCTTTTGCTGGCAAAAAAAAAAAAAAAGAGTCCTGCCTTCTCAGAAATCTTCTGCTTCTAAACCATGATTAAACCACTCTCTTAATCTTTGCTTCAGTAAACTAAGTTGGCAGAGTTTTCAATGCCTTCCTGGTGAGACCAAGGGTAATTTTTGGAGCAGTCGCCTAATCCTTTCTTTCTTTGCTGATTACTCTTTCTGGTAAGAAAATCTGGATCTGCAGGCTTTCCATCAGATTGCAGGAAAGAATGGTACCGATTTCCTGCTTTTGGACGATTCCTCTTTGTTTGTGAATCTTGTGATGATATTAATCCTCCAAGCCAAGAGAGAGGGAGCCAGTGGTCATTAAGGCTTTGGGATCATGCTAAAAATCAGTTCCAAGTTACTAGTGTCCAGGATAAAAGTCCAGTATGGAAAGCATCACTTAGATTTTATCCCTGAGTTCACTACCCTGACATGAGTCAGTCCTTGAGATTATTTTAGGAAAGTCCCTCCCTCTCTCCCGTTTAGTTTATTTTATTGCTGGTGATTCTGCTGTCACCCTCAGGTCATTGAAAAAAGCAGCAAATAATTTTGATTTAGGAATGCATTCCTCTTAGAAAAACAGAGAAGAATTTGTGCCTTAAAATTTGTTGATAATGTTTAATCCAATTAATATAATACACAGGTCCACACTATGCTAATTGGGGACAGATGCCTTCCAAAAATATGTCTTGTAAACACAACCATCCTGATAAATCAAACACATCAGATCATAAGAACAGCTACTTCATCTAGCATCTAATTAAAAAGCTGTTCTGATTAGGATGAATTAATCTTCATTATTTATTGAATGTTGCCTCCTTCAGCTTTGCATTTCTTTTGTACAGGCCAAGTGGTCTGTGGATAATTTTTGCATCTTTTTATCTGATAGCTTTATCCCAGTCCTCTGAGCTTTCCCACTGTCCAAGAAACTATTAAAAATAAATGGTACTAACATTGCAACTGCATTGCATAGGCTTGCATGCTGTAAAATTGGACTTCAGTAGGAAATGTTTGCAATAGACAATGTTTCTGTATCAGTCCAGGATGGAAACATGTCCAACTCCTGTCCAAATATGGCACAAATTGTATATTCCAGGCATTAGGCTTTCCTGCCTGCTTATGAATGACTGTTTCTCCTTATTGAATAATGTTGTCTAAGCTTCATCTGGTCCTAATTATATGCAAATACCCTGCTTTTGTCCTTTTGCTGCTCATCAGAGCTGTTGTCCTCATTAGTGCTCCACTGCTTTTCACTGCAGGACCTTGCAGAGGCCAAGCAATTAACAGGGTTCAAGGCTGTAGGGAATTTGGAAACTGCTGCTGTCACAGTGGCAAATACTCCACAGTCACTAGGAAATCATTCCTGGGGTCCCTGGGAGGGGTTGGACCACTGTGCTTGTAGGAATGGAGCAGGCTGAGGGATACTGAAGGCTTTGAGTGCCCTTATTTCTTCTGGTTCTTGGTCAGTGGCCACAGTGCTGAGATATTGTGGTCCTGAGCTTCAGGTCTGCATAACAGAACTCAGCTGATGCTGAGCCACCAGGAGAATGTGATGGATGCAGGCTTAGGTGATTGTTTCCCTAAAACTCAGATCCTTAGTTGTCTTCAAGGTGTGCAGCCAGAGCAGGGGTGTCCCAGGGGAATATCTGCGTGGGTTTGTCCTGGTTTGTGGCTTTTTGAAGGAATTAGCTTGGGCTGCAGCTGCTAAAAGTTTCTAAATGCAAAGAAATTTGGGACACAATTCTCATCTAATGGCAGAGATCAATTGTGATATGTCATAGCTCGAGCTGGTCCCTCAAAAGAGGGACCAAGGACAAAGAAATTCCTTGGGCCCCTCAAGCCAGGAGGGACAGAAGAATCCAAGAGCATTATTAGGGTCTGGATCCTCCATGCTCTTCATTGCTTCGTTACCAAATGGCTGCTGTGCCATTGTTTCCACACTAGCCTTTGAGACTGGTTTCTGTGGGGGATTGGTGGGTTCTGGAGTTCATTTTTTTAACATGGTTGTTACAGTTCACAGACCAGGATCTATGGGCTGTCCACCCCAGCTATTGATCTTTGAATAATATTTAAGCTGCAGCTTTGTCTGTTCTAACTATTTTTAATTATCCGATTCTTACATGCAAGTTTCACTACAATCCATCTTTACTATTATTAATGATCAGATTTTTAGCTCCAGGCCTCATTCTAATCCATCTTTGACTTGCAGAACAGAGCCAAGTAGTTCAGATAAAGTTCAGCTTGTGGCCTAAAAATTCCAGCTACTTATGTCAAGCAATTCAAATAATACCAACATTTTAACACTAAGAGTTTAGGTGTGTTTTTTCTTTCCCGTTTTAGGTTAAATGTTAAAAGAGAATTGGCCTGCAAGGCTTTAGATTAGTATGATTAATCAACTTTGAGTAACCCTTGATTAATCAGTCAAGGGTTTGCTTGATTGATTTTTATATGGGCCTTTTGAAGAGCCTGCCAGGATCTGGCCATTAATGTAGCTTTTAAGGTAGGAGGTAAAATTCAGAGCTGCTTCAGAACAGCTTTTTGCCCAGAGTTCTCATTGCACACTGGAAGAAGTCACTCGTTCTGCATTCATACAGGGAGATACTGGGAATGGAAAATTTTGATGAGTGGAACACCCTTGGGGCTTGATTTGGGTGCCAGTAAATCTCCTCTCTGATGGATCCCTTCTCCTCTTCCCAGGTGCACTGCAACAACATGTTCTCCAAGGGGGTGAAGATTTTCCAGAGGGTGGAGTGTCTGTTCAAGCCCCGGCTGATCGCGGACTGGGAGCCCGAGCCCGTGGGGGTGGCCACGGTGCTGGATGACAAAAACCCCAGTGCCAGGTTTGTCACCGTGCCCCTGCAGCAGCGCGTGGGCAAGGCCATCCTGTGCCGCTTCTACTTCGCTGACACCTGGATGATGATGAGCGAGATCTCCTTCCAGTCAGGTGGGTGCTCCTGCAGCCAGGCACACCTGGAGAAGCACAGGGAGCAGAAGAGCTGCTGTGGCAGTGCAGGACTGGGGGACAGGATGAGGTTGTACAGGTGTGGAATTTTCTGAAACCCTGATGAAGGCAAGGAAATTATGAATCTGACTCCATGTTCTTAGAAGGCTAATTTGTTATTTTATGATATTATATTATATTAAAGAATGCTATGCTAAAACTATACTGAACTATACTAAAGAATGGAGAAAGGATACAGACAGAAGGCTAAAAGATAATAATGAAAAACTTGTGACTTTCTCCAGTCTCGACCCAACTTGGCTGTGATTGGCCAATAAGTAAAAACAATTCACATGAAACCACCTGTTGGATAACCAATCTCCAAACCACATTCTCAAGCAGCAAAACACAGGAGAAGCAAATGAGATAATATTGTTTTCCTTTTTGTCTGCGGCTTCTCAGCTTCCCCGGAGAGAAATCCTGGTGAAGGGATTTTTCCTGAAAATATGACAGTGACATACAGGCAGTGGAGGGGCTGAAAGGTGCAGTGAGTGCTTTCCAGGCTGATGCTGATATACATGAACAGGAGCATGACCAGGGCAACCAAAAATTGAACTGTAGAGCAGTTTGTTCTTTTTGAAACAGATCATAGGATCAGAGAGTATCCTGAACTGGAAGGGACCCAGAAAGATCATCCAGTAAAAGGAAAAGGAAACTTAGGTTGTTCTGTACAACCTAAAGAGAAATCCCTGTGAGCTCCTTTTTATCCTGTCACTGGTCACCTGAGTGAAGAGACGAGGACCTGCCTCCACTTCCCCAGCTGCCTGCTGGCTATGACATTGATTTTTGCTTCTCTTTACCAAATATTTGGTTAGGAATAATTCAAGTACATCTAGAGGTAATGTGATCAAGTTTAGCAGATTAAAAAAATATTTTTAAAAAATTATTATTAAAAAATAGAGGCTGACTTTCTTTCCTTAAGTCTTAGCTATGATGCAGAAGTCAATGCTGTGAGGTGCTTTAAAAGGTTCTGGAGGGAAAAGGACAAAAATTTTGGAGAAAGCTACCAGGACTGACAGGGAAAGGTGTGGCTGTAGCTCTCTACTCCAAAGTCTCTAATCAGCTGTAGTGAGAGGACATTCCTCAGGGAGGAATTCCCTGGGTGCTGCTTGTTGCTTATCTTGCAGACAGCAGCCCCTCCTATTCCTGCTCTGCTGCCTGAACATCAGCCCCCTCCTGCTGGGGTTGGGATTGCAGGGACTGCTGGCAGGAGCAGGGAGGGTTTGTTGGGCTGACACTCTGCCTTTCCTTGCACAGACATGGAGAGTGTGAATCCCAGTTTCGTCACGGTAGCCACAAGCACCACGGAGCTCCTGGAAACGGAGCACAACGCTACTGAGGGCACCTGGGGTAAGGACTTCTGCCCCTTGGCCATGCCAGGGGCTCAGGATGGGGAATTTCACAGGAGCATCTCAGTTAACGTGGTCTTTCCCTCCATTTCTGGAGATCTGGGGATGGCCTGATTAGTGCCTGGTGCACAGGGCAGCATGTGACAGTCCCCTGAGCCTCAGCTGGCCAGGGCTGCCCCAGAACATGGGCTGGGGACTTGTGTGGAGCCAGTGAAACTCTGAGCACTGTCTGCTCTGGGATGGATCCACTGCAGGAATCTGTTCTGCTCACAGCAATCTTTGATTGCAGAAGTTCTCTGCATAGTTCTTAGCTCTTTGAGCCTCTAAAATGAGAATTTCTGCTAAGAGCAAAATGTGAACACAACTGGTGATAATGTTCAGGGAGCTGCCCAAGATCTTTTCTCTACCAGGCTGTAGGAAGTTGTCTGGCACAGAAAACCTCAGGTGCTTTAACCCCAGATTCTCCTTCTCTGTGATTGCAGGAACCACATCTTCTGTAACCAGCACCTGGATAGGGGAGAAGGCAGATGACTCCAACACCTCCATCCTCGTGGGCTGCCTTGTGGCTATTATTCTGCTGCTCCTGATGATTATAATCATCATTCTTTGGAAGCAATATGTTCAAAAAAGGTTGGAAAAGGTAATACAATGGGGCTATTTTGTAGACACAAGCTCAGAACTAATCATTAACCCTAATGAGCTCAGAGCTATGTGAAAAGCACAGCTCCATGGAGTAGCTAAAGCTGCTCTCACAGCAGGGAGGATGCCAGCCCTGTCCAAGATATTACTGGAAGTTGCTGTGCTTGCAGCCAAGGCATTACCTAACAACTGAGCATCACCTCAGTGTTTTGTTTTGGATTTTTTCCCCTCTCCTCTGCAGGCCCCACGTCGAATCCTGGAGGAGGATGCCACTGTTCGCCTCTCCTTCTACAGCTACACCATTGCCAACAACCAGACCCAGATCCACCAGTCAAATCCCACCTATGAACGTGCTTTCCCACTGGATTTGGAATATCACCAGCCAGCTACACTGCTCCAGAAGCTTCCAGAGCTCTCCCAAAGTGCAGAGGATTCAGGTAACATCATCAGTCTCTGGGAGCTGCATGGTTCTTCTTTTATTATTTCTGTCAGATTGTAAAATGTGCCACTTGTCAGTGTCCAAGTTGCCATCTTTGGCTCCTGTGCAATGCAGTAACCCAGGGAGCTCAGGCAGTATTGTGGAACCCTGGCACTTCTTGGCATGGAGCTGTGACAGCTGGAGCAGCAGTCCCACTAGAGGGTCTGACCTTGTATTGTTTTGTGTGAAGACTGTTTATTTATTACCCAGGTCATCTTTTAGCAGCTGTTTGGGCAGTCAGAGCAATCACACATCATTTGTGGAGATGCTGCCTGCAGCACTCTTGGGAGAAGACCTTTAACACCTTTTCCTGCAGTCAGAGCTCTTTGAAATTCCTGTAGAAAAAACAGAAGGAAATAGAGCAGGGAATTGTCCGTGGTGTCCTGGCTTCCAGCCCCCGGGGAGCTTTTGGACCCACACAGAAGGGAATGTTTCCAGCAGTGTTTAGTACTCAGTGAATGGAAGGGCAGTGCTGCATTCCTCACACTGACAAGTTGCTAAGATCCAGCATTATTCTACCCAGGGAGACTGATTGGATTGAACCAGGGTGTGAATCTGAAGCAGAACAAATGTTCTGTGTAATACTGACCCTGCAGGGAGTTAATTCTAAAGCATTACCCCATATTTATGTGAACAAGCTGTGAGAGGGAGAGGAGTTTGCTACCAGGGGACATGGGAAATGGAAACCTCGATCAGTTCTTGTTGCAGGAGGGAATCCAGAGCAAGTCTGACGTTGCAAACAACATCCCTGCACCAGGTAATGAGAACTGATTGTACTTAGGATGAATCAGAAACAGAAAATCACTTCAGACTCGCCTCCCTGTCTGGGCAGGACCTGTAGCTCCCATGGCTGGCTAGAACAGGCTGTGTTGAGCAGGAATTTGCTGGCAGCTCACAGGTATTGTTCTGGGTAAAACAGAGCAGTGTGTCCCTGTTGAATTAAGCCCTTTTTTGGCCTAGAGATGGGGCAACTGAGAGGTATTTTAAGAACTTTTATTTTAATTTTAGTTTTATATGAAGGGTGAGACAGTATAGATGTTATAATTTATGCTATTATCATTAGAAGGTAACTATTTCCTAATTACAATACATTTTAAGTGTATTTGTTTATTAGCTTTTGCTATACTATGTTGTAAATGCCTTAAAGCTAATTATTTAAAATTACTCTGTGTGGGTCTTACTACAATGTATCTTTTTATTTCTCTAAAGTATCTAGTTTTATTTGTAAGGTTTTCAAGTTCTATTTCTCTTTTAATAATGTCTGTTTTATTTGATGGTATTTTTAAGTTAGTATTTTTTATTTCAAAGTTTGCATACAGCTGTGTTAGGCTTTGAGAATTCTCTACATGTTTATTTCCCACGTGTCCCATGTAGGTGTCCCTCAGCACAAGGCAGCAGGAGGCCAAATTCCCAGAGCTGTGGGGTTGGGAGGAGGGGGAACTGGGGCATAGTGGTTTTGGGGGAGCGAGGTGTGGCTCACCTGTGTCTGTCTCCCCTCAGTGTGCAGCGGGGACTACGCTGAGCCCGACCTCACCAAGTCCACCCCTCACCAAGGCTTCCAGAACAACGTCCCCCACTACGCCGAGACCGACATCGTGCACCTGCAGGGGGTGACTGGCAACAACATGTACGCAGTGCCAGCCCTGACCGTGGACTCCCTGACCAAGAAGGACATCTCCGTGGGGGAGTTCCCCCGGCAGCAGCTGCGCCTCAAGGAGAAGCTGGGGGAAGGACAGTTTGGAGAGGTACGGCCGTTCTGCTGCTCGTCCTCCAGCAGAAAGGAGGTGCCTGGCAGAGAGGAATCTTCTGAGGTGTTGCTCAGTGGGACTTGAGGGTTCTGCATTCCAGTGTTTTAGTTAAAGTTAAAATGCCCTTGCCCTTTTAGTTAAAATTACAATTACCCTTGGGGAAAGCTGATATCCCCCAGGCCAAGCCACTGAGCCTTGTGCAGCTGTGAGGCTCTGCTCAGTACCACTGGGGTCTTCATCAATAGATGAACTTGCAGACTTTTTCTGTTTGCTATCTATATCTCTGTAAATTCCTGTCTAGGGTTGGGAATTCAGGCTTTCACACCTTTTATGGACATCTCAAATGTGATGGCTGCCACCCACCTTTAGAAATGTGGTTTTGGAAACTCTCCACAGTCCAGCTAACACTGATCCTGGCTGCTAAAACAGCTCTACCAGTCACAGGTGGAGGTTCTGGGGGTGCTCTGCACACTGACCCAAGCAAAGACAGACATTTCCCAAGCACTGTGGCACCCTCATATTTTCTGGCATTGCTGCTTGCTCAAGCCCCAGTTTGTCAGCAGCCTCAGGCAGAATGATGCACACATCTGTCATCTGCCAAACTTTCCCTTGGCTCCTTGAGCTCCTTTCAAGTTGTTAATGTTTTCACCTCGCCTTTTCTTCTCTCTCTGCTTCATTTTCACACCATCTGTAGCTCCATCCTGAGCAGGTCTTTCTCTCTCCTGCTCTCACTTTTCCACTGTCTGTTTTCTTCCTAGCTTTTGTTCACTCACAGCCCTAAGTTCTGCTTCTCTATATTACATTTTGGCAAGCACAACCCTTCACTGACCGCCTCCTGCTCTGTGATGTGCCCATCTTTGTGGTTCTTCCATTCTGACACCCCACCTTCCCTACCCCAGCCCCTTTCCTGTCCCCTCACTTCTTCCTGCCTCACTGTTTTCTGGGGAGGTGCTGACATCTTCATCCTTCTCACCTGGCTGTCAGTGCAGCCCTTTCTGCTGTTGCCTGCATCCTGCTCTGTGCTCCAAAAGTGGGACAAAGAGGATTTTCTCATTGGTTTGTTTCTGTTTTCTCCTCCCCTCTCATGCTGTCCTTCTAATAACTGTAATAACTTCTCCTCTGTATTGACTGGAGATGGCTCTCCCATCTTCATCTTCCTTGAGGATGGATTCAGAGCCTGTTCCTTTCCAGGTATCACAGGCTCTTTTGCAAGTGTGCTGCACCACATTTTCCTGTTTCTCCTTCTCCTAAGTCTTTCCCAAACTGGCCATCATGTGCTCTGCTCTGCTGCTCTGGCTCTCTGTGCTCCTAGAAACAGGGCTCATTGCTTCTTTCAGGTCTCTACTTTTCCTTCCTCTCAGTCTTTTGTCTTCCCTGTTCCCAAGGAAGCACCTCCACCCCTCCCTGGTGACACATCACCTTGGAATTACCTGTGCTTAGTCCTGTGGCTCTTCCCTGTCCCAGGTCTCATGATTGTGCTTTCCCACAGCAGATTCATTCTCTGTGGGACTGCAGCAGCATCTTTGTACCTTCATTCCCATTCTGCAGGTTTGTCCCATTTTCTCTGCTGTCTCATTTTTCCCCTCACCATGCTTGTGACATCACTTCTTGCTGCTCTCTTAATGCAAAATTTATCGTGCTCCCATTACATTTCCCTCAGTGCTGCAAGTCTCTGACTGACACATCCAGTCTGCTCCTCTTTTCCAGGCCTTTTTCCTATCCACACCCTCAGGTCTGTCTGCTTTCCCCACCCAGTTCTCCATTTGGATGCACATTCTGGTAACTTCTTAAAGTGTCTTGTCACCCCTTCTTGTACAACCCTGGCCGTAACTTTATATCATTAATCATTCATTTATTGGAAGAAATTTGGAATTGTGTGTGGTCATTAGAGTATTTATCTATTTATCTCTGGGTATACCTATGGATGAGGTGTTCATATCAGGGACACATATGCACACACTTTTCTCCTTTTTTTTTTTCCCCTCTGGAATTTGAGGATTTTGGATAACTGGCTTTGGATAATTCTTGGATTCTCCTCAGTGAAGTCTGAGCAATGCCTCAAGCCAGGCCATGGTTTGATGGTTCTGGGGTTGTGTGAGATGCTTTATTGCAGAGCAGACACATCCAGGCTCAGGAGCCTTCCTGGCCATCCCCAGTAGGTGCTGGATGAGCTGGGCTGGCCAGGCTGCTGCAGCAGTGCAGTAAACCCAGTGAGGGGGGACCCACCTGGCTTTGGTCCCTGTGGGCTGCTAGGCCATGGGCTATGTTAGTCAGGATCTAGGGCCAGCCCTTGGGTCATTCCTGATGACAGCTGTGTCACCTTCACCAGATCATTCACTGGTTCATTCTGCCAGCAGTGACCCACCGGTGACCTGGCTGTGATGGTGTTTTCCTCTGGTTTTCTGTGTGTGCTCTTACAGCTGCCTCTGCCTTCTGCCCTGCAGGTGCACCTCTGTGAAGCTGATGGCCTGCTGGAATTCCTGGGAGTCTCATCCTCAGAATTCACTCACCAGCCGGTTCTTGTGGCAGTGAAAATGCTGAGATCAGATGTCAACAAAACAGCCAGGTGAGTGAACCTGCAGTGCCAGCCGGCTGGGGAGGAAAGCACACCCCCCCCAAGCACAGGGCAACCCTGGGGACTGCTGTGGGAGTGTGTCTGGGGTGTATGTTCCATATGTTCCTGCCAGGAGCAGGACACAGCAGGGAGTGGGGGGTTGGGGAAGCTGCAATGTCAGCCTGAAATGCTGCATTAATCCTGTTTGCTGGGAGAGCTCAGAACAGTTCCACACTCGTGCGTGCAAAGTGTAAATTGCTCTGAATTACTGAGTACACAGTTCCCAGTAATTTACACTTCGCACGCACAAGTGCAAAGAGAACACAGCCCTTGTGCTGTCCTCAGACAAAGGAACAGTTCAGTTTTCAAAGGGATTCAGAGGTGATTTCTGTTTTACAAGGAATGATTTCCTGAAGGAGATCAAGATCATGTCCAGGCTGAAGAACCCGAACATCATCCGGCTGCTGGGCGTGTGCGTGCGGGACGACCCCCTGTGCATGATCACAGAGTACATGGAGAACGGGGACCTCAACCAGTTCCTGTCCCACAGGGAGATCTACAGCAAATTTGCCATTTCAAACAACATCCCCTGTGTCACGTAAGAGAAGCTGCTTGACTTGTTGGGAGAAATCAACAAAACAGAGCTGCCAGTTTTATCTGCTGTGCCTTCCCAGCAGGGACCTTCCTGCAGCCTGGCCATTGCCATGGCACATGGACACCACTCCTGCCTGGTGTGGGGTTGTTCCTGAGGCCTCTGGAGGTCTGTGTTCCCCTGAAGTGCCCCTGACAGAGCTGTTCTGGTCACAGAGACCACCTTAGACGTGTTTATTGAGGTGACCATCTCTTTATGTTAGTGGATATTTCATTGGTATGAAAATCAGTTGCATTACAACAAGAATTTTGAGATTAAAATCAAGAATCTCTCTTAGGCTTTTAAGAAGGTTCATACACTCTCTGGTATCCAAAAAATATTGCATGAGAGGAGCTGAGTGTGGAGCTTCAGCAAGGAGAAGATTTTATCAGCCAACAGGAGAATCTTTGGCAAAGAAAACCACTTTTTGTCAGCAGTGGCACTTGTCTCCCTCCTCAGTGGAAGGATTAAATCTGCCATAAAAGCATCTTTGCTATTGCAGAAATGCTTTTCCCTAATATATTCTGCTTGATAAGGAGTCCTGCACTGAGCAGGAGCTGCAGTACTGCTGAGCCTTTGGTGTGCTCCTCCCCAAAGGAGTACTGGGATTTGTGGTTCAGGCACGAGGCAGGCAGGCAGAGCCAGCTCTGATGTGCTGGGCAGGAGGTGGCTGAGTTTTATCCTGGCCAGACAACACCAGCCTTGCTGCCAGGACCTGTCAGTGGTCCTGTCAGGAGTGTTTACCTGGTGTCCTGCAGTCAGGACATGCAGGAGCTGGAGGAGGAGAGAGGATTTGTGTCTGAGAAGAAATAGATTCCAGCTCTCTCCAGTCTCTTGCCCCTTCTGACCATCTGAAACCTCATTCACCTTTACATTGTGGCTTTTTTTTCCTGGCCAAAGCCTCAAAATGTTCTTTCTTTATCTCCTCTTTGCTTCTCATTTGACTTCAGCACTGTCACCCAAATTGCTCTTCCTTGCTTTCCATTACTTGGCTCTCCTTCTAGTTTTTCACTGTCTCCCACTGATCCTTCAGCCTCTCCTTTTGTCCCTGCCAGGCAGACAGTGTCACACAGACAGCTCTGAAGGGGTTGTGTCCTGGCAGTGACAGGAATGCCCCAGGAGCAGCTCGGCTCTGCTGGTGCCTGTGGGCATCTCATGGATGTGACAAGGTGCAGCCGCCCCACCCAGCTCCAGAGACAGGGTTTGGTGCATCAGAGGTGGGACCAGCCCTTCCATGCACAGGGATCACACATTCTTCAGTCCTTATGGCTCTCTGGTATTTGAAATGCATCTCCCTGCTGTCTCTGGCTGGCTGGTCACAGAATCATTTAGGTTGGAAAAGCCTTCTAAGATCATTGATGTTCTCCCAGCACTGCCAAGGGCTCCATGTCCCAAAAGTGCCACATCTACATGGCTTCTAAATCCCTCCAGGAATGGTGAGTCCAGCACTGCCCTGGGCAGCCTGTGCTAAGACCTGACAACATTTTGGTGAAGAAATTTTCCCTAATATCCAACCTAAACCTCCCCTGGCCCAGCCTGAGGCCGTTCCCTCTCCTCCTGTCCCTGTTCCCTAGGAGCACAGCCCGGCCCCTGGCTGTCCCCTCCTGTCAGGAGCTGTGCAGAGCCACAAGGTCCCCCCTGAGCCTCCTTTGCTCCAGGCTGAGCCCCCCCAGCTTCTTCTCCATCAGCTTCGCTGCTCTTCCAGAGGCAGCTCTGCTCCTCTGCCTTTGGGGAGCTGCCCTGAGGCACCACAATGCCTCTGCTGAGGGTCTGTCCTCTGTCCCATCCAGTCCCACCCCAGCCTGGCCCTCTGCTCATGGAGCTGCTTGTGTGGAGCCTTGGGAACTGCCTGAGCAGGGGGCAGGAGCCAAGAGGAAGCTGCTGATGGGACCCTGCCAGGGTTTAGGTGGGACAGGAAGGATGGGGAGAGCAGCCCCAGGCAGGGAGAGACCCACAGTGAGCAGGGAAAGGGAAAACCTGAGGCCTTGGAGGCTGTGCCATTCCTGTGCCACAGGCCAACAGCCAGGTTATCAGGGTACAGGTGAGTGGAAGAGTTACTGCTCTGGAACCTATAAAAAGTAGGAAGAAGGACTTTTTATACAGACAGACAGTGACAGGATAGGGAGAATGGTTTTACACTGCCAGAGGGAGGACAGGGTTAAATTAGATTTTAGGAAGAAAGTCTTTACTCAGAGGATGGTGAGGCCCTGGCACTGGGTGCCCAGAGAATCTGTGGCTGTCCCAACCCTGGAAGTGTCCAAAGCCAGGCTGGAAAGGTCTTGGAATAACCTGGAATAGTGGAAGGTGTCCCTGCCCATGGCAGGGGGTGGAACAAAATGATCTTTAAAGTCCCTTCCAACTGAAAGCATTCCACGACTCTGTGATAGTCTCCTTCTTCTTAGTGTTCTGGAGGCAAAGACCTCTTTTTCTGATCTTTACTGGAAAAATACAAACTCTGAGCAGTTTATCAGATGTGTTCTGATGGGCACTTGGTCATGTGAAGCATTTGAGCATCAGCAGTGGGAAACAGGCTGAGCAGCACAGAGCAGTAGTGTGGGAAGGATGCTGAGAGTCTGATGGTCCAAACTCTGTCCGTGTGTCCTGCAGCTTTAATAATGCTATCTTCATTTAGCTAATGGAGAAATTAAAATTAAATTAGATGGAAAATGCATCTGTTTCTATTTTCAGTAATGTTTAGCATATTTAAAACCAAGTCAACTCTCTTTAATGTGAAGTGACACACTTATGTTAGTATAAGCATTCAATGATGGTGTTGTTTGAAATACCAGGCTAAGTGGTTTTTAAGATAGGAGATTCTGAGCTTAATTTTTCATGTCTCTCTGCAAAAAGTTGGTGCTTTGATGCACAAACTCTTTGAAAATCTCGAGATTAATGTTTGATATTGAAAAAAAAAAAAAAGTCTAAAGGATGTCAAGTTGTAAAGACCTGAATTTCAGGGAGAGCCTGTCTGTTCCTGCTTAGTCAGCTCAGGATTTTGGCTGGAATGAGACAGTTTAGTTCCACTGTTAAGGCAGAAAATAAAACAACAGGTCACTAACACATCAAACACAATGGAGCCCTGAGTGTGGGGGAGCTCCAGTGATTTTTCTTTGTTGTGTTTCCCTTTCTGCAGCCACTCCAACCTGCTGTACATGGCCACCCAGATCGCCTCGGGGATGAAGTACTTGGCATCCCTGAACTTTGTGCACAGGGACCTGGCAACTCGCAACTGCCTGGTGGGGAACAACCACACCATCAAGATTGCAGACTTTGGCATGAGCAGGAACCTCTACAGTGGGGATTACTACAGGATCCAGGGCAGAGCTGTGCTGCCCATCCGTTGGATGGCCTGGGAGAGCATCCTGCTGGTAGGCACTGCACAAAGCTTCTCTTTCTGCTTCCTCTGCTCTTCACTGTGCCTCTGAAGCAGTGACACAGCTGTGTGCCAGGCAATCACCACCAATAGCTGTGCTGCACATGGGGAGAAACCCATGGGGTTTGTTGGACATAACTCAGATCCTGGGAAAGGAGCCTGCCCTTGGAAATACAGAATGTCATGGACTGGTTTGGGCTGGAAGGAGCTTAAAGCCCATCCAGTGCCACCCCAGCCATGGCAGGGACACCTCCCACTGTCGAGGTTCCTGTGGGCTGGAGCTTTTCCAGGTCTCTCTGGATAGCATCACATCCCTCAGGCCTCATCTGGGCATGAGTGCCTGGCATTCCTGGTGGAATTTTAAGGAATTGCCTTTCTCTGCTTATCCCCCAGTTGGGAAGCTGAGAGAGGCAGGGACAAAACTTCCTGAGCTCCAAGTGTCTGGTATGAGGTTGTGGGGTTTTTTCACATCTAAGGGTCCTGCTGTCTCCCCTCAGGAGACTGTTTCACAGCCCAAATACATCCAGTCTGGAGTATATTTAACTTTTTTTTTTCCTTGTAGTACTTGGTGAATTACTTTCTTACAACATGCTCTCCAAGTACCAGAAAAATTGTAATTACCTCTGCTATACAGGCTGCCAGGCCCAAGCTCTCTGAAATCCACCCTCTTTTCTTGCTTATGGCTGCATCTAAACCATAAATCACCCTCATCTTACTGTGTGAACATCTTCCAAGCCTCGACAGACTGCAGGGGTTGCCAGAAAAGCCTGGGTGAAGTGGGGCTGGGATGTTTTTTGCCCAAACAGGCCCTCCAGCCCCTCAAGTGTTTTGTGTTATTTCCTGAGCAATCTTCTTTTTACTTCTCCAGAAACACATTGTTCCAAACACAGCCAGTTTGGGCACATTTTTTGAAGACAGAAAACAGGGACAGCAAGAAGATCGTCACTGGCTTCTTACATGTGCAAAAATCAAAATTATCTTGGGCCTTTCTCTAAGAGTCTGGAGTCTGCTCTGGCTCTGCTTTCACCCTGAGGGCTTTGCTTCCCTTTCAAAGGCTTTTTTGTGAGCTCTGGTGTTTTGGGTGGAGGTAGGCAGTGACTGTCCCCCCTCCCTCAGTTTCTTTTATTCTACTGCAAACAGACTGTCTCAGGAGGGACAGGAGTCTCTGGTCTTCTCTGGGACCTGCTCCCTGTTACAGAGCTTTGCCCCTGTGAAAACTGCACCTTCTCAGGGCTTGTGGACTCCCCACATGCTGCTGCTGCCCTGCAAAGAGCCCTGCCATGCCCGTGGGTGTGCCTGGGGCAGCTCAGCTGCTGTGCTGGCTCTGTCTGGAGCATTTCCCCAGGTGCACCCTGGTGCTGGGCTGCAGGCTGGGAGGGTTTTGCTGGTCTGAGCACATCCTCTCTGTCCACAGGGCAAGTTCACCACAGCCAGTGATGTGTGGGCCTTCGGGGTGACCCTGTGGGAGATGTTTGTGCTGTGCAAGGAGCAGCCCTACAGCCTCCTCACGGACGAGCAGGTCATCGAGAACACGGGCGAGTTCTTCCGCAGCCAGGGCAGGCAGGTGAGGAACAAACAGCTCTTCCCTTCCTTCCCTCAGCCACTCCCAGCCTGCTGGATGTTCCTCCCTGCTGCCCTCACCTCAGCTGCAGCAGTCTCTGTTGCTTCTCACCTGTATCCTGTGTCCTACTCTACTTCTCACCTGTGTTCCACTCAGTTTCTCACCTGTGTCCTCTGTTCCACTCAGCTTCTCACCTGTCCTCCCTCTCCTCTCCCTTTGGGCTCACTGCACCAGTTTTCCTCTCTTGGAGTCCCACTGGAAGAACCCCTTGGCCCTGTCCAGCTTATTTCCTGTTCTAAACCACTTCACTCTGCCTGTCGTCAGCTTTTCCAGGTTCTCCCACACAGTCCTGTTGCTCCTTTCCTCTGTCAGCACTCTCCTGCCAGCATTGCTTCTGCAAGATGAGGAAGCAGGAGGGATTTGTGATGGGAAGGAGCAGTTGTTAGTTCCCAGGGATTAGATTCTCCCTGTAGTATCTCCACACATCCAAGAAGCCTTTGGCCATCTCCAGCTGCTGAAGAGCTTTTGTGTCATTTTGTCCCCGCTGCTGCTGCCCTCAATAGATACCAGTGATGGTGCAGGACACACCATCTCCTCAGTACCCAAAGCAGTTCTCCCCAAAATTCACCCTTAGCACCAGAGAATTAAGGGAAATAAAATTATATGGGGTTTACTCATCATCTCCCAAATACTAATGATTAGCCAAGAGCCTACAAGAAGTGAGCCTAAAAAATGAGAGGGAGAAATAAAGTAATTCTGCCAAGCTGTGCTGTAGACAAGCTCTAAAAGGTGTTTTTTCTGTCTCTGCTAACAAGCTGTCACGATGCTTAGAAAGCCTCATGGGCTGTCTACGGTGAGTTGAAAGTACTTGGATTTTATTGTGGTAAATTTGGTTTTGGTTTGTGTTTTGCTGTCTCTTGGAGAACAAATCCCTCAGAAGCATTCATGTTTTCTGGGGGACAAAGGCCTGTTTTGTGACCAGCTCATCAGACAAGTTGGCAAAGTGTCCGTGGTGCTGTTTGAGAGGCTCTGTCCAGACTCCACTGCCAGACTGGAGCTGGAGGGATTCCAAACACTGCATGGTGGCTGTGTCTTGTAAACCTGGAATGAAACTGTCTTTTGGTGTTACTTGAGTAAAGGTTCAGTGCTTTTGTGAGAACCCCACTGAAACACTGTGGCTCTTCCTTTCAGATCTATCTGTCCCAGACTCCTCTGTGTCCTAACCCTGTGTTCGACCTGATGCTGAAATGCTGGAGCAGGGATATCAAAGATCGTCCCACTTTTGACATGATCCACCAGTTCCTGCTAGAACAAATGGAATCAAACATTTGACTCTAGGAAAGAGGCAAACTCGAGAACAGAGTGACTTTGGGGTCTCTTTGCCTGTCCCTCACAGTCAGGCCACCTCGCTCCCCTCCCTGACTATTTCAGTTGGGACGTCCATGGCAGCTGCTCATTCTCTTGGCCATGGTCTGACACACAGGACCAGAGGATCTCATTTGGTTGAAAAATCATCTCCTCTTCTGAATCATTTCCTGGGAATACTGTGAGAGGGGTTTTATTGGATACCCATACAGCTTTGGGCAGAAGGAATGAGTAAAGCTTGGAGGGACTTGGAGCTCCCTCCTGGCTGGAAGAGAAGGCACCGGTCGGTGAGAGTGCTGCCACTCGAGAGCAGGTTTCTGGAAGGAAAGGCTGCAGCCTTCCAGAGCTCTTCCATGGAATCTGATGGAAGTCTTGTGCACATGAGCAAATGTTTCTGTGTGCTCTTGCTACAGACAATGGTGAGAGGCCAGAAACATCTGGAGCTGGGAAATGGTTTAATGGACTTGGGAACTGACGGAGCATTGAGGAACCCTTTGGGAGTGACACTGCCAGGGTCCACAGAAGATGCTGAAACAAGAGTCCAAGATGATGTTCTGTTTTCCTGTGGTTGTTAAGCACTGCTTTGGTTATATATGTGCATTTTCCCCACACTGGATTTTTTTTTGTTTTCTAGAAAAAATGATTTTGAAATGAATGTTAAAGGTTATTGGGAGGTCACTGTGTTAGAAGGTCTTCCTCTGACCTACAAATTAAGGTTAGGTTAGGGAGTTTGTATTGAGAAGTAGCTGATACTGTACTACTGTCACTATGTAGAGTTATTAACCTAATGAACTTGTAGCCACAATGGACTGATGTGCAATTAATCCTGTATAATTACCCATCAATATGAGATCTCTAAATCAATGCTGTTACGTGTGAGAGGGAACTTAGATTGGGTGGAACCAGATGGCTGAGAGCAGAACCCTCTCTGTCACTTGCCACAGCTCCCAGGAGAGGGACAGGAGGAGCACACAGGTCACACGTGTGTGTCTGGAGCCTGAGGTTCCTCTCCAGGTGTGCAGCAGGTTGGTGCCATGGCCAGGCTGTCCCTGCCCTGTCACAGGGGCTGGGCTGGCACGTCCCCTGCTGTGGCCTGTCCTTTATCTCGGTTACTCATTGAACTTGGGGTTGCTTTTTGTGTGTCCTGTCACAAACAGCTCATTCTCTGGAGGGTTTTAGAGGGCTCTGAAATCCATTTGGAGTGAGTTAGAGAATTTAGTGTGTTTCTACAATAAATCCATTGTGGATTTACCAGGTGCCTGGGGAATACTCTGCTATTCCCTCTCTAATCATTTAGCAAGATACTTAGGACCAAACCAAATATTCATAAGCTGAGAGAAGATGAAAGCTCAGCACTTGGCTTTTTTTTTTTTTTTTAAGTAGAATCCAGCATAAAATGTATTTCCAGTAAAGATTATAAAGATAATTTTCATCATAGCCACAAGCATAGATGACAGGCTGGCTGTGCTGGGAGAGGGCACTGCTGAGAGGGGAATGTCTGAGTGGTTACAACACAGGCATAATTGTGCTAAAAGAAAAACCCTGCTTCTGAATGGGCAGATGCCAGGCTGGAGCATGGCATGGCTGTGTCTGCTCCTTGGGAAGGCTTCAGCCATGCCTGGGCTGTCCTGCTGGGGATCTGTCACCACCCCAGCTGCTCCTCTGAGCCCCTTTAGGGCTGAGGAGCCAGAGGGGCCAAGTGCTCTAATCTCCCTGCAGGGATTCCTGGAATCTCCCCTCCTGTTAGGTTTCCTTTTTTGCCCCTGTGACTGGAGTGGCTTGGGGTGAGCTGCCCTTCCCTGTTGGAGTCAGAGCCAGCAGATCCTGCTGGGTGCTGCAGTCTGGCAAACCTCTCAGCCAAGGTATTTCTGGAGCATTCCTGCCCCAGGAAATGTCCCCAGTGCCACCCAGCTGGGTGTGTGGTCTCCTGTGCTCCAGAGCTGGGAGCTCCCAGGGCAGGGAGAGTCCCTGGATGGGCTCTGGGCTTCTGTGACATCTGGGCATGCTGTTCCTCCATTGACATGGTGACATACAAAGTTTGTCTCATATCAATAAATTCTAATGATAACCTTGACAAAAGTGAATTTCCACTTCTTTTTATGTACCCAGGTGTCTGCCCTGAGAAATGACACTTTGGTGTGGCTGTTCAGTAGCTCTTTGGGGAGGATGTGACCCCTGGGGTTGGAGGGGGCAGCCACAGACCATTAAAAAAAGAGATTTTTGAAGGGAGTTTCTGGAAATGCTGGAAACGTGCTGGCCCAAATCCCCTTGTGCTGGTGGGACCTCAGTGGGCCTGGGGTTGTTGGTTGGTGCTGCATTTCAATAAACAGCTTTTTCATCTCAGTGTTAAAATCAGATGCTTTAGGCTGGGAGGAGCCTTTATAGGTCCCTTCTCAACATGCCCACTTAAAGCTGAGCTGATTTCTAAGTTCCCTGGGGGTGCTCTGGGCTTTGAAAATTTCCAAGGTTGGAAATGCCATCCCTGACCCTGTCCCAGAGCTGTTCTGTGCCCATGAAAAACTTTATCCTTGTGCCTGGTGGGTCTTTCCCTTGCATCCTGTGCCTGTTGCCTCTTGGTCTGTCACTGACCCTGAGCTGAGCCCCTGTGCCCCTGGCAGAGCCCTGGCTGGCTGGGCAGGGCTGCCTCTGCTCAGAGCCCAAGTATTTGGGCAAACTCAAATACATTTTAGGCTGAAAATACCAGATCTCTTTTTAGGCACCAAGGGCAGGAGTCAGAGAAGCATTTTGATCTTCTCAGACATAAGCTGGAGGGAAATTAGGCACCTTAACAGGTAAGAACAACCCTCAAATATTCAACAGGTGGTCCAGAGAATCTGTGGATGCCCCATCCCTGGAAGTGTCCTCAAGGCCAGGTTGGATGGGGCTTGGAGCAATCTGGGTAGTGGAACAAGATGATCTTTAAGGTCACTTCCAACCCAAACCTGTCTGGGATTCTGGGACATTTAATCAATTCCATATTCTTGAAAGGTCTGGTCAGAAAGAGAAGCTGCTGCTGCTCCATCAGCAATGCAGTCAGCACTGCAGGAGTTCTGACACATCCACAACATCCCAGTGACATTTATAGGTTGAAGGCCCTGGGCCAGGCTCAGCCTGTGAAGCGTTGCAAACTTTACACCTCTCCACTTTACACTGGATTTCACCAGGTGCCCTCACCTTCCTCATGATCTTCCTCCCGTAGAACATCACTTTGTCCCTCTTGCGAAACCTGTACTGAGGCACGTGTGGCTGAAGTTGTTCTGAAACAGAAGCATCACATCAGAAACCACCTTCAGCAGCTGGGAGAGCGCCTGAGCACAGCTTGGGGACTTTGCTGCCTCCAGAACAGCTCCTGTGGGCAGGGTTTGGAGTTTAAACCACCTGGGATCCCTCACTCCCCAGCTCTGGCCAAGCCAGACCCAGGCAGGGCTGCCTTGAGGCTCCACCTCAGCCCCAGAGGAGATAAAGGGCTCTCTGGGCAGACTGAAGGGTTGGGTGGTTTTAATCTCCTCAAGGAAACCTCTAATTCAACCATTTCTCCATCTGTGACAGTGAAATCACAGTAGCATTTAATTCATCTGCAGAATTCAGCTGGTCCTGAGGCTGACACTGAAATAAAACCTCCAGGTCCTGCATGTGACACTTCTGGGCTCACACCTGGGGAAGGGAACCAGCACAAGTTCTCCATCCTTTAAAGCTGCTGTCCTGCAAGAACCACAGCTCTGCAGCAAACAACTGCCACAGAAAATTACAAAAAGACTCAAGATTGATGGAAAAACTGGTTTTAAAACTTACATGGTAAGTACTTGATAATTAGTCTCCTTATCCCATACATGACAAACAGAACAACTACTTCAAGTAGTAGTGTGGCTGCAGCTCCAATTGCAATTCCAGTCAGCTGGGAGGGAAATTTAGGGAGAAGTTAATAATTTTCAACTTCAGAAGTTACTACATACTTTTTGAAGGGCTGAAGAACACTCAGTTCAGTGGGATGTCTAAAAGCCAAGCTTGTTCATACTTAATTTTTAATTCAAACATCTCATTTGCAAGAAGTTTAAACTGCACCAGTGACCAGTTCTGAGATCACATGGAAAATATTCCATGTTTTTCTTCCCAAAGATCTGGGAGCTGATCAGCTCAATGTACAGAGGCTGTATGAGGGCATGGAGTGCACAAGGAGGTGAAGGAAGGAAGGAAGAGTTAGTTGGGATATTGGGAATTAAGAATTGTTCCCTGTGAGGGTGGGCAGGCCCTGGCACAGGGTGCCCAGAGCAGCTGTGGCTGCCCCTGCATCCCTGGCAGTGCCCAAGGCCAGGCTGGACACTGGGGCTGGAGCAGCGTGGGACAGTGGGAGGTGTCCCTGCCATGGCAGGGGTGGAACAAGGTGATTTTTATGGTCCCTTCCAGCCCAAACCGTGCCTGGGCTGTTCAGCAAACAGGAGCCCCTGTTCTGGGCCTGCCTTCAGCTGGGCAGGGACAAACCCAGCAAGGCATGTGGTGTTGGACTGGGAACAACCTTCATCCTGCAGGAACCGGCAGGGAATCCTCAAACAGTGGGGAGCAGCCAGAGGACGGGTGGCCTCGATGTCCCCGGGGGCGAGGGCGGCTCTGCAGAGCCTGGGGGACGTGAGCACGGACCTGACTTCGTGCTGGGGCCATCGCAGGGAGCGCCTGGCACTGCTGGGTCCAGGGCTGGGGGCCCTCAGGAAAGCTGATGAATGCCGTAGAATTCCTGTGCTCCTCCAAAAGGTCCAGGTGGGGAAGGAAAGAGCTGTGTCCAGGAGCAGCTGAGGGGTTTTGTGCTGCAGGTGGAACCTGCTGGGGGCTGACATCACAGAGGCTCCCCTGGTGATTGCATTGAGCTGTGTCTCCTTCCCCCCCTCCCCACCAAGAGCTGTAACATCATCATGGCAGGCTTCAAGGGAAACAGCATCTTCCCTCAAAACCCCTACCACATCCCTGGGTGAGTTCATCCAAAACATCCATTTCCAATGCACGTGGCTCTGGTTGGGATCAGGGAGTGTTTATGACTCAGGATGTTTTGGGGATTTTTTAAAGACACTATTCAATATTCCACGTAACCATGGTCTGAAGGAGACAGCTCCAGAGGAAGCAGCACCTTACAGAGGGGTAGAGCTACACACCATGCCAAGGACAGCAAAGCCAAAATGGTTCTTTTCCCCTCTTTTTCCCCATTTATTTTAAGCTGCCAAATGTCAGCAGAGTACTGTGTGGGGTTTGGCTTCCAAACTGTCTTAATATTTGCATCAAGGATTTTTGGAAGTCTCCTTTGACTAAAGGGTTGTACAGATGTGACACCCTCTGGTCACTGGGCTGGAGCGCTGTCCTGCTGCTGGGTCAGAGACTGGGAAGTCTTGTCATCTACTCCAAAAGTAGCTGGATTTCTTCCCAAAGCTCTTTGTGACACTCTCCTCTAAAGGCTTGGAAGGAAGAAAGCCTGGATATGAGGCAGTGAGTTACAGGGGAGAAGGTAAGACATGAATGGGAGGAATTTGGGATTTGCTGTGAATTCAGACTTTGTGTGTGGGGTCCTGTGGTGGGACCTGGGCTGGGATGTGCAAAGGGAAGGGCTGGGCAGTCCCAGGGGAAAAGCAGCTGCTGTGGGTGTGAAATCGCTGGGATTAGCCCAGGCACAGGGAATGCCGGCAGGTCCCGTGTGCGGGGCAGGTCTGGGGAGGCAGATCCCAGCCCGGGGAGAGGGTGGAGCGCGTTTCCCTGGGGCTGCTCCTGCAGTGCTGACCGAACCGGCCCTTCCCCATAGAGTGACAGGCAGGATTTTCCATTGCTGATCTCTCCACCTTCCCACTTACACAAGCTCTGAGCCTGGGGGTTTTTTACTCATTTTTGCATTGCTGTGGCCATCTGATGTGACGTTCCCTGTGTGCCATCAAAGCTGTGCTGGCAGCGGCTTGGGAAAGATGAGGGACAGCAAGGAGGGAGCTGTGGCTGGAATTGCAGCCCCCAAAGCCTCAACACCTTCCTTGGCTCACCCCTGCCTGCCTGCAGCTCCCTCAGGAGCAGCTCCAAGCCCCGGGATGGGCACAGCAGCTGGGGCTGCTCCTCTTCGGAGCTGCTTTGGCCTCTGGAGGCAGGAGGAGGAGGAGCAGGCAAAGGCTGCTGCTGCTTCTGTGGGTGCTGTGCAGGCTTAGGGCACCCCCTGAGCCCCCGTGGGTGCTGAGGGTGAGGAGGAGCTGCCTGAAGGGCATCACCAGCAGAGCCAGAGCCCTGCCCCGGGGTGTCACAGGAGGAGGGTTTGTGTCCAGGATGTCCCCAGGTGTCCCATGTGCTGCACCCACCTGTGCCAGTGAACCTACAACCACCTCGAGAGCACCAAAGCACGTCGTTGTCATCAGGCCAGGCAATGGTCACAGCAGGAGTTTGGAAAGCCACCACAGTGCTCAAGAGCACTGGGAAGCCTAAACCCAGCGAGTGGGATGGCTTGGGAAGGTCTGGGTGGGCAGAGAAGGGGTCAGTCCATGAATCCTGGGCACAGCCTGGCTCTGCAGAGCTGGGAAGGGTTTGGAGACAGGAGAGGATGGCCCAGGGCCAAGGCTTTGCTGGCAGCCAGGGAGGCAGAGCAGGTTTGGGTGGCAGCCTGGGAGTGGTGATGGAGGAGATAGGGCTGAGCAAGGGAAGGGTGGGACGGGCTCAGCCTCGGGCAGGGGGGTCTCACTGCTCCAGCCTGAGCCCCAGACAGGCTCCCCAAAAGGGGGTCCTTCATCACCCCCAGCACGGGGGCACAAACAGCCCTGCTGAGGCTGATCCCTTCCCCAGGCTTTACCAGCAGCACTTGTGACTCCCTCCGTGGCAGATCCCAACTCGCTCACCTCGTGTTTAATTGCAGGGGAACAGGGCCCTTTCTCAGCCCAGCCATTATTTTGTCCATGATCAAAATCCCTCCAGCAATCCTGTAATTATTTGGGCTGTGTCATTTGTGCCTTTGCTCAGTTTATCATCCATGTTGCAAGACTCATTGAGAATCCCTGGGGATGAGGCACTGAGCTGCTCCAGGAGGAATCCTGCATGCAGAGTGGGGAAACCTGCCAAGAGTAAATGCACAGCTCTGCTGGCTGCTGTTTAAACTATTTGGAAGGGAAAGGACTTACTCATCATCTTATGATCCTCATGCATCATCTGGCTTTATCCCCGGATCCACGCTGGGCTCATTGATGGAATATTTCTGTTCATTGCAATTGGCTGCTCTACCTTTCTTCAGTGCTGGAATAACATCACCATTAGGAAATCTGAGACTGGAACAGCTCGAGTTTCTGATGGTGTCTCGGAGCAGAGCCAGAGCTCCAGCACCTGCCCTGCCCTTGGCCACCAAGTCACAGTGCCCAGCCCAGGGATTGGGCGGTGGAGAGATCCCAAAAAAACAGAGCTATGTTTGTTCCTGGGACTGACCACCCTCCCTGTGCCCCCCTGTGCCAGGCAGTGCCTGGGGGGGCTCATCAGCCTGGGCCCCCTCCTCGCTGTGAGCAGAGAGAGGAGGCTGCAAGAGAGGAATTATTCTGATTTTTGAGTTTCAATACTGAACAAGAGACACTGGGATTTTCTCAGTTACAGTGTGTCAGAGCAGAGAGGCACTGCAAGGTTTAAACTGGGGCACATGGAACAGGAAATGGTATTTTAACTGGGGGATTGTGGATGTTGGTGCTGCCAAAGCCCAGACTGTGCTGGGAGTTTTCCCATCCCCAGGTGCTGCTCCCTGACCTCACCCATGTTTCTCCATGAACCAAGGGCCTGTGCCTGTACATGCCTGTGAATTGATGAGCCAGTTTTTGTGCTGCCAGAGGAGAACATGCATGTGGAACACAGACACTCCCTCCTGGCTCCTGTGTGACCACACGTGTGGTCTCGGTTCTCCCCCCGGGCTCATCCCATCCTTCACCTTCCCTGGGCTCCTGTCCAGGGTACAGACACTCTGCAGCAGATCTGCACTGCCAGAGGGCAGGGATGGATGGGATATTGGGCAAGAATTGTTCCCTGTGAGGTGGGCAGCCCTGGCACAGGGTGCCCAGAGCAGCTGTGGCTGCCCCTGGATCCCTGGCAGTGCCCAAGGCCAGGTTGGACTTTGGGGCTTGGAGCAGCCTGGGACAGTGGGAGGTGTCCCTGCCATGGCAGGGGTGGGACTGAATGGACTTTAAGGTCCCTTCCAGCCCAAACCAGTCTGGGATTCCATGATTACCCCACCAGTGGACATCCCCCACTGCCATCTCAGTGATGGCTCCTTTCTGGTTTCCTCCTCAGCTATGGGGGCTACGTTCCTCAATTCACCTTCATGTTTGGGGACACCTATGGAAGAACCACCCACAATCTCCTGACAGATCCCAGCGTCAGGAAGAGCCCTCGCTCCCTGCTGGCACCACTGGACAACAAAGAAAACCTCCTCGAGTACCATTACCACATCGACCATCCAGGTGAGCAAATGGACCCTGCTAATGAGCACGGTGTTAATTACCAGTAGTGGGGTCTGTATCCTTCTGTCCTTGGTAGGCTGCTGGATGAAATGGGATATTTTCCTTGGAGCAATCACAGCTCTGGTGCAGGAGCTCTGACAGCTGGAGAGCAGCAGAGTGAGGTGCTGCAGTTCTTGGCCTCAGCTGATGAGGATGAGGATGGGGATTCTGGTGTTATGGAGAGGAGAGTTTCAGTTCCCAGATTATCTTCAGTTAGATGAAGTTAAGTGATTTTATGCCATATCATTAACTCACTCCCCAGTTCTTTCAGAATTCCTGCTGTGGTTTAACCCTGGCTGGCAACTAAACCCCATACAGCTGCCTGCTGACAAATCCAAACCATGGCCTGTATGATATTCTATAAAGAAAATTACTTCTATCCCAGTCAAACCCAGCACAATTCCACAGGCTAAAATCTATCTTTCTGGGGAAGGTCTGGTGTCCTACCTCAGATTCTTTTCTGGCTCACCTGCCTGGTGCACAGCTCGCTCTGCTCTGAGCTCTGACAGCTTGGCCTTGATTCTGCTTCTTGCTGCTCCTCCTCAGCTCAGCAGAAGGGCTCCTGTGCTTTCCCTTTCCCTCTTTCCCCTCTTTCCCCTCTTTCCCTTCTTTCCCCTCTTTCCCCTCTTTCCTGTCTTTTCCCTCCTTTCCCTCTTTTCCCTTTCCACTTTGCTAACAGGCCCCATCTCTCCCATCAAGCACAGACAGGCTCATGTGGATTCCCAATACAGGGAATTTGCAGGAATTTCCAACCAAGTCCCAGCGCTTTGTGCAGAGTTCCTGGTCCCTGCTGAGCAGCCCCAAAGCAGGCACAGCAGGGCTGCCCTGATCAGCCCCTGGGGACGTGCCATCCCTTGGGGACACATTTGGCTGTTGTGGATGCCCTGGACAGTGGGAGTGAGTTTCCTCCAGGCTGAACATGGGGATAATGTGCCCCTGTGGGATCTGGGTCTTTATTTCCCCGGGGATGGCCACACCCAAGTGTTGCTTTCTCATTTCTCACTGGGAATTTGTGTCGTGCAGCTTCTTGCAAACTTGTGGCCTCTCTGCTCCTCCTGGCCCTGTTTTCCAGGATCCAGCCCTCCAGTACACAGGTGGTGTTTACAGGCTTCCTTCCTGGAGATTTGAATTTGCATTTCCTTGGTCTAAAATACAGCTTGGACAGACCCAACTAACCAGTTGACCGAGTTGCTCTCTCATTATTTTGGTTCTCTCCTCGTTGCCAATGGTGCTCGTGTTTGCTGCTCCTCAGTGAGGTCCTGAAGAACCAGCCCTGGCTGTGCTGAAAAGGTCCTGAATTCTTTGATCACCAACAGCTCCTGCTGTCCAGCTGGCCCTGAGCAATCCCTTAAACCCTGCCCAGGTGCTGCCTGGTGTCCTGCTGGCTGTTTTATGTCATGGTGATCAAAAAGTACAGAACAACCTAAGTTTTCTTTTCCTTTGGTTTGTGGGAGAAAGAGTAGATTCAACATTCTTATTAATAATGAAGTAAAAAAACAAACCTGCTTTAAAATTTGCACATTGGATTGAAAAATCATTTTAATTGAGGATTTTTCTTTATTTTGGTTCCAGCCTGGACACTTGATAATTCAGTTGCATAGAGCAACTGAATATATATATATATATATAATGTATATTTCACAAAGCTGTACACAGAATATATACACATTATTATGTAGTTGTGGGCAGATTGAACACCTAAATGCCCATCAGAAATTTATAGAAATTTTGGAAAAAACCTCTGAGTCCAGCACTGATCCAGCACTGCAGAGGAAGGGGCTGTCTGCAGATGGAGCCTCTGCTGGAAGAGGCTCCTCATTCCCTGGGCTCAGCCCTGGGATGCAGACGTGCTCCCAAGGGGAGCTCACAGGAAGGCTGTAATGACCTGGAAAAAAATGGCCTGTGAGCACAAAAATGGAAGGAATTTGGTTTGTTTTAAAAAGACCAGGCTGACACAGTAACAGTTTTCCAAGAAGGAAAAGGTGGCTGTGGGGTGGAGGAGTGATTCTCCTCTGGAACTGCAGAAGGGAAAAATGGGCTTCACTGCTGGCACAGAGAAATGCCTGAGCCAGGGGTCACACAGGGCTGGGGCACCTGGGGAGCCACGTCAGGAGGGATTTTTAAGGGGAAATCAGACAAAAGTTGCCAAGCTCCGCTGTCCCTGCAGAACCTCAAATCACAGGGCTCTGTCCCTCATTCACAGTGGAGATATTTAGCATTTGCTGGATGTAAGATAATTTTTTTCCAGCCAGTGTTACAGCAGATTCTTTCCTCGATGAGCAGCAATGGTGCCAGAGCAAGAATTCCTTGGAGAGGGCTCTGTTTGGGGTGGGCTGACACAGCCACCTGGAGTTAAGGATTGAGGGTTTTTTCCCCCTATACAACTTTTTAGCTTGGCTGGTGATATTTGACCGTTTTGGTGACAGCTGGAATAAATGTTATTTAGCTGGGACTTGTGCTGGATCTCTGTGCAGGCTGGTTTATTGATGGGGCTGATGACACAGCCATGGGATGTGCATGGAGTGGATCTTTGTGGTCTCTTCCAAGTCGAGCTGTTCTGGTTCTACACCGCTGACTCCAGGCTCCTTCCCGGGGCACGGGGATAACGGGAGTCCCTCGTGTCCCCTAACTCAGTGTCTGTCCCTCAGGATATGTCACCTACCAGCCCCTCAGGAGCCCTGCTGAGGTTCCCCTGGGGCCGCAGCCCGTGCCCTCGGTGCTGGAGGAGCCGCAGCCCTGGCGGTGCCCCCCGGGCCTGGCCGTGCCCGGGCCCCAGCAGAGCCCCCCGGAGCCGCTGCGGGGGCTGGCCCTGCACCCCGCGGCCCAGGAGATGGACAGGGAGCTGGCCATGGCACCCCTGGCCCGGCTCCTGGGAAAAGGGACTGGAGCCGGCCAGGGCAGCCCTGCAGGGAGCGGAACGGTGAGTGGCTCCGGGAGGGGCGTGAGGAGGGGGCTTCACACGGCTGCGGGCGCCTCTTGGATCGAGCCCTTCTCTGACCCAGGCAGGCGCAACTGAGAGGCGTTTTAAAAACTTTTATTCCATTTTCAGTCTCATGTGAAGGGCGAGATAATACAGATGTTATTATTTATGTTACAATTAGAAGCTATTTCTTAATTACAACACACTATAAGTGTTTTTTGGCTTATTAGCTTTAGCCACGCCATGCTGTAAATGTTTTAAAGCTTCTGATTGTAATAGTGTGAATTATAACATCTGTTTTGTCTCACCCTTCGCATGAGACTGAAAATAGAATAAAAGTTTTTAAAATGGCTCTCAGTTATCCCATCCCTGGGTCAGGAAAGGGCTCAATCCAACACATGGCAAGGGCACAAAGTTAGGAGTTTTTGTAAAGAAAGATGAGACACACAAATGTTTCCAGCAGCAGCAAATCTACTCCATCTTCAGGAAATGGTTTTGATAGTTAATTACACTTCCCAATCAAAAAGGCTTAATTTCTCATTTGGGTGCATTTGGCTTCAATCCCAGTCCCTAAAGTTGTGTTATGCTGTGCTGGCCAGCCAGGCTTGTGCTTCCTTAGGGTGTTCTTGGAGCCCTGATGCTGCCTTCCTCCTCCTCCCCCCAAAAACAGAGCAGTCCCAGCACCTTTGGTCGGGTTTCTGACCCTGTATCTGCCCCCACCTGAATTTCACACCATCATTACCTCTCCTTTGAACACCAGTACTGGCATTTGCCTGTGGAGCTGGGGGCTGTTGAGCACTGCACAGCCAAATATCCCTCCAGACCAACATGTTTTATGGTGTTCTTTTTGTTTGGTTGGTTGGTTGGTTTGGGGTTTTTTTGTTTGTTTGTTTTTTGGAGATTTTTTTGTTTGTTTTGTTTTTTTTTTCTTTAATTATTATTATATTTATTATTTTTTAATAAAACATTTCTTTTCTCTGGAGCCAGCAACAGCCTTTGTCACGTTCCTGCAGCCGTGGCTCTGCAAATCCTCTGAAGGCAGAGATTAGAGGTTTGACGTATGGAGTCAAAAGCTGGCTTGGATGTAAATCCCAAGACGGGACATTCCTGCTCCTTGCCCTCAGAAACAGATTTGCACAGGAGCTCAGAGCCCAAAGCTCCCCTTGTTCTGCATGAGGATTTTGCAAACCCTTTCTAGGTCTGCTGCTTGCTCATCTCGTCATTTGGCTTTCCCAGAAGTGGCTGGGGTGGCTCTTGGAGTGGAGCTGGGAAGAACTGGAAATGGCAGTTGGGCAGTGGCCATTCCCAGTCCTGGCAGTGATTTAAGCAGTGCAGCTGAGGGAAGAAGCGGGTTTTACTGGTGTTTGATCCTATTTCTCTTTTTGTTTCAAGCAGCTAGAAACCGGAGGTGTGACACTGCCAGGAGGGGTTGCAACAGCAGATTACACACTGCCAGTGCTGCCTGTCCCAAATGCCATCCGACAGAAAGCCACTTTAGGTAAAGCACCCAGGCCACCTGCAGCACCAGGCCACCTCTAGGAAATGATGTGACCCTTCTCCCCATGGGGACACTGTGGCATTGCCCAGTGGCTCCAGCTTGTTTGGGATGGAAAATATCCCTGCTGCTCTCCCTGCAAGGGCGTTTCTTTGGGATGCTGTCACCCTTGGGATGCTGTCACCCTTTGGATGATTCAGGAGCCACCTGGGATTCAGGAACCACCTCAGTCCCCTGCAGCTGTGGTGAGGAGAGCTGGTCCTTGGGCTCTGCCCCACCCTGCCAGAAACCAGATGTTTTCCTGAATCACCAAATGCACACGCAGGGGGTATGGCACCACCATAGAGGTGTGAACTGTGTCCTGCAAGGGGTGTTCTACATCTTCCCCCTGGCCCTGGGAGAACATTCCTGTGCAGCAGGAGAGCTACAGGGGTGATGGGCTGATCCCCCTCGAGGATCCGACTGCAGCAGGTGGGATCCTTCACTCTGCACTGCAGGACAGGATCACAGGAATCACAATATTCCAGCTAAAATGAGAGTGTCCAGGCTTTAGGGTGCAGAAGACAAATTTCCCTTTCCAAAGCATTCCTTTGGAAAAGGGGAGTTTGGGCTGCTTTTAGGTTCTACCTCACTAGGTTTTTGTAGTTTTAGTCTTTTAAAGTTTCTGTTGTGGGAATTTGTTGGATGGGCAGAGGAGATGAGGACAAAAGGTTGGACATCCCATTGTTAGCCCCTGAATGTGTATTAAATTGGGAGAAAACATGAAAGAGCTGTCAATGTAAAAAAAGGACTAAGAAAATGAAATGGTTCTTCCATACCACATGCAGACCAACAAAAATCAGTTCAGGCCATTGTGTTCTCCTTGGGAGTCATAAGGAAAAAAACCTCTTTCAGAGAAGCTACCTCACATGTAAGAGTTAATTTTACAACTTAAACAGATTAATTTTTCCTTCCTATACTTTAAGGTTTTATATTCATCCCAGGCTCCTCTACTCTCAGAATGGTTGATCTTTAAATTATCTTTGTATGTTCTCAAGCAGAAAATGTTCTCTTTTGCCTCACCCAAAGGGTACACTGGATACATCCCCTGCTCCCTGGACAACATTGGCATGACCTACCTCTTGTCTGTGAAGAAAGCCATGAAGGAATTTGACCGTCGCCAGGTAGATTACAGATTACTGAAATGAGAATATGTATAATGCTGAATTTTCAGTAGTAGGATTAGAACTGGGGAACAAGTACAAGCAAAATCAAATGCTTTTAGTTAACATTGAAAAAAACACCAGCAATTAAATTCTGTAACTTGTTTCCTTGGGACATTAAGGGATGGTAAATGAGTTCATAAAAGGATTAAGGAAATATATTGAGGGCTGGGTCAAGAGTGGATGTTAAAAATGTTGCTCTGGGTGCGGAAATACAGGATGCAAGTATCTGCACTTCCTTTATAGAATACATCTCCTCTGTCTGGTTGGCCGTGCTGGTGACTTCCTGTGATATATCATTTATTTGGTTGTAAGGCTTTTTCCTTTCCGAACACAATTTTTCTTAAAGGGATCTAGACCTTCTTTCTCCTCCTTTTGGGAAGGATGCAGAAATATCCCTCCTGAAATACTGTCGTCCCCTTGCTGTAAGAGCTCCCATACAATGACACAATCCTCCGGCACGGAAAACGAGATCCCTCCCGCAGCAGCTGATTGCATTCAGAGCTACACGTCCCTCCCTGCCCCCGGCAGGGCGTGAGATCCTTGGATGCAGCGAGATCCCCGGGATGCAGCAGGATCCCCGGGGTGCAGAGAGGTTCCCGGGATGCGGTGTGATTCCCGGGGTGCAGAGGGATCCCGGGGTGCAGAGGGATCCCGGGGTGCAGAAGGATCCCGGGGTGCAGAGGGATTCCGGGGTGCAGAGGGATCCCGGGATGCAGCAGGATCCCCGGGGTGCAGAGAGGTTCCCGGGATGCGGTGTGATTCCCGGGGTGCAGAGGGATCCCGGGGTGCAGAAGGATCTCGGGGTGCAGAAGGATCTCGGGGTGCAGAGGGATCCCGGGGCGCAGAAGGATCCCCGGGGTGCAGAGGGATCCCGGGGTGCAGAGGGATCCCGGGGTGCAGAGGGATCTCGGGGTGCAGAAGGATCTCGGGGTGCAGAGGGATCCCGGGGTGCAGAGGGATCCCGGGGTGCAGAGGGATCCCGGGGCGCAGCAGCCTCGCTGGTCCAGCGGATCAGCGCATTGAACACAGGCTGAGGCACCCAGCCCTTGCTGCTCCCCGACACCGCCGTGCCTCCATCCCCGAGCATGCGGGGCTGATGCAGGACAAGCGTCCGAGGCTGAGGGTCCCCAGCTCGGAGAAACCAGCGGGGCAGGGCTGAGCCAGCGGGAGAGCAGCAGGGCAGCGTCGTGCTCTGGGTGAGACGCATTTCCCGGCGCTGGCTTCCGTCTCCTTCCCTGCTGCCGTGATCAGGAGCAGAAAAGGAGCAAACAGAACAAAACCCGGGCATTTATCCCTGGGCGTGCTGTTTGCCAAGCCTTCCTGCCCCGGTGCCTATACAATGACACAATCCTCCGGCACGGAAAACGAGATCCCTCCCGCAGCAGCTGATTGCATTCAGAGCTACACGTCCCTCCCTGCCCCCGGCAGGGCGTGAGATCCCCGGGATGCAGCGAGATCCCCGGGGTGCAGCAGGATCCCCGGGGTGCAGAGAGGTTCCCGGGATGCGGTGTGATTCCCGGGGTGCAGAGGGATCCCGGGGTGCAGAGGGATCCCGGGGTGCAGCAGCCTCGCTGGTCCAGCGGATCAGCGCATTGAACACAGGCTGAGGCACCCAGCCCTTGCTGCTCCCCGACACCGCCGTGCCTCCATCCCCGAGCATGCGGGGCTGATGCAGGACAAGCGTCCGAGGCTGAGGGTCCCCAGCTCGGAGAAACCAGCGGGGCAGGGCTGAGCCAGCGGGAGAGCAGCAGGGCAGCGTCGTGCTCTGGGTGAGACGCATTTCCCGGCGCTGGCTTCCGTCTCCTTCCCTGCTGCTGTGATTAGGAGCAGAAAAGGAGCAAACAGAACAAAACCCGGGCATTTATCCCTGGGCGTGCTGTTTGCCAAGCCTTCCTGCCCCGGTGCCTGCCATGCCGTGGGTCAGCCGGGGAGGTGTCTGTCCGTCCGTGCGGGATTCAGCGCTCCGGGGCTCGGCAGCAGCGAGGAGCAGACGCGCTGAAGGGAGGGAGAATCACACGGCATTTCCAGCTAAGATGGCTTCTGACTTCAAGCCTCTAATCTGCTGCCCTAAATCTTTGTTGTCCTCGGTTACAGATGTGCCATGGATCACTGCTCCCTGCCTGCAGCAGGCACTGCGTGGCTCCATCCCAGCACAAAGGGCGCGGTGGCCCCACGGTGTGCTGGGCTCTGTGAGCCACATCCCCGCTCTGCATCCCAAGCACAGCTCCAGGGACACCTTTAGGGGTTCTGTGGATGCCGAGCTGTGACACCCGGCTGTGACACCCATCCTGCTGCCCAGCCCCTCGCCTGTGTCCGGCCTCAGAGGGCAGGAGATGATTTGCACTCTTCCTTCAGTTAATACCACCTAAGCCTTCCTGTTCCTCCTGGCCTGGGAATTCCAGGCCATTCCTGCTGGTGGGACTCATGGAAACACAAAGGGGGGGGTCAAGCCCAAACACAGCCACAGCACAGGAACGCCAGCTCCAGGGACAGCAGAGCAGAGGCTTTGGGACTTGGGGATGATCCCCAAGGGAATGAATCTCTGCAGCCTGGTCTGCAGGGATCCCAAGGACAGCACCTGGGCCATGCTGTGGGCATGGGGGACAAGCCAGCAGGGACTGCTGCCAACACCTGCCAGGAGAAAAATTTATGGAGTGGGAAAAGGGACAATGCAATGTAGCTCTTAATTAGAAGAAAGCAGGACTGGAAGGAGAATTGGTTTATGTTGGCTTAAATATTTTATATGATGCAGAGTCAAAGCACATGACTTTGGTAAAAATAGTGTGTTTTAAAATAAACCGTTCCATGTTGTTGTGGGGTCTTTTTTGTTTTGTTTTCCAGCTTTTGGAGAGAAATCCACCTTATACATTGGGCACAAGATTCCCCCTGACACACTGGCCGGACACCAAAATTTACAGCCGTGCAGGACTCATACCTAACTACTTGGGCTTTGTACCACGTAAGTTCATCAGCTGAGCGAAAACGAAAGTCACTAATACTAATTACTGGGTTAAGTAGTGCTCTTACTGGCTGGAGTGGCATAGCAGTGAACAATCAGTGAGGTGTTCCACGTGGGTAGTAGGTTTTTCCTGGTCTGTGCTGAGCTGCTGGAACTCTGCCATGCCCAGGAGAGCCTAGCTTTCCCACTGCCAGCCTCTCCCAGGCTTAACGTTTCCAGCCACCATCCCCTGCCCAGGCTCAGTGACATCCCACCTGTCACGTGGCAGGAAAGGGATTTGTTCTAAAAAGCTGGAAGTCTGATAAAAAGGAAAAGGTAGATGGTGTGAAGGTGTTGAGAAAGCATAGAAAGTGTAGGGAAATTGTATTTGCCATCAGGACAGGTCCCTGCCTGAGCCCTTGGGCTGCCTAAAAGGAGAGGTCTGGAGGAATTTTGTAAGTAAGGGGAAGGTGTGTCCATGCACCTGAAAGCATTAATGTACCAGGCTAAAAAATCTCAACAAATCAGCAACTAATGCTTTGCTGTGTTTGGTCACAGCTCAGTAATGTGGGTGGGAAATTATGGAGCTCAGCCGGGAAGAACTGGACTCACTGCTCGTCCTTGCTGCAGTGCAGAGGGGAGATGGGAGATGAAATATGGCAGGATTGAAAGAGTGGGAAAACAACTCCCCTGGCTGGGCTGGGCTGTGGCTGATGGGGAGGCCGAGCCCAGAGAGGAGAATGTTGAGTGCAGGTCTGACACTGGGCCCTGTTCTGCAGACATTCCCACTTCCCTGCCTCTGGAGCCACCAGTCAGAACAGTTTTAACTGCTCCAACCAGTCCGGCTCTGGGTGGAGAAAATTAATTAAGGCAGAAAACCTTTAAACAAAAGCAGTTATAATTTAGAACACTGAACAGAATTTTTTCAGCAGGGAAGGAGCCTGCTCCCTCCTGTCCAGCTCCTCGGTGACAGCTTTGTCACTTGAAGCGACACCCAACATATGAATTGGTTCCATTGTAAAAACCTGCTGTCAATACAGGGTTTTCATGAGACAAACTAGTGTCAGATACTTGTCAGGTGTTCAGCTCACCCAAACAGCAGAGGCTGCATCAACACCTGATTATCAAAACCTCTATGTGATTTCTGAAATCACTGCAGAAGGGCTGTGTGCAAGGGGTCAGCTTTGGTGTCCCTTGTGACAGCGTGCCCAGCACCCTTGGGCCAGGCCAGGGCTCCCTGCTGGGTTTGCAGCACTGAGGAGCTGCAGTGGAGCAGCTCAGCTGCCGCAGAACACCCAGTGCTGGGTGGCAGCTCTGTGGCACCGATTTGTGCCCAGGCAGCTCAAACCTCCGGTGACCCCCGCTCAGCTCCTGCCAGGCCAGGCTGCACCAGGCCACAGGCAGGTACCTAAATTTAGATACAGCTTGGAGTTAAATCCACCCTCCCTGTTAAATGTGCCCCGCTCCAGCAATACCTGATTGTAAGAGAACACCAGGGAACGTCTCCAATCTCCACACCAGCAGGAGCCAGTGACACAGCAGGTGTCACCTGGCTGAGGGCAGGGCAGAAGGGCGGTTACCATGGCAAGGGGGCAGTGCTCGTGCCAAGCCCGTTTTGTTTTATTGTTTTTGTGTTCCAGACCTGCAGGACATCCACGGGCTCACCTACGGGGACGGTACACGGGAATCGTACCGGTGTGAACAGAGGAGACGGGGTCTTGCACTGTGAAAACTGCTTTAATGGTGCCTGTACAGCATTGGGAGTGACTCGGAAACAGCAATAATAACACAACACAAACAGAACTTTTGAATGAGAGAGTTCATACAACTTTAAACAAAATTTACAGGTGTTCCAACTGCATAGCTTTACTCTGCCTCCTCCTCAGCCTCCTCCTCGAACTCTCCCTCCTCCTCAGCTGTGGCATCCTGGTACTGCTGGTACTCAGACACCAGGTCGTTCATGTTGCTCTCAGCCTCTGTGAACTCCATCTCGTCCATGCCCTCGCCCGTGTACCAGTGCAGGAAGGCCTTTCTGCGGAACATCGCAGTGAACTGCTCAGAAATGCGTTTGAACAGCTCCTGGATGGCCGTGCTGTTGCCAATGAAGGTGGCAGACATTTTGAGGCCGCGAGGTGGAATGTCACAGACTGCTGTCTTAACGTTATTAGGGATCCATTCAACAAAATAGCTGCTATTTTTGTTCTGAACGTTTAGCATTTGCTCATCCACCTCTTTCATGGACATGCGGCCCCTAAAGACAGCGGCCACGGTCAGATAGCGGCCGTGACGAGGGTCACACGCCGCCATCATGTTCTTGGCATCGAACATCTGCTGGGTGAGCTCTGGCACGGTTAGAGCCCGGTACTGCTGGCTCCCACGGCTGGTGAGTGGGGCAAAACCAGGCATGAAAAAGTGCAGACGTGGGAAGGGAACCATGTTCACTGCCAGCTTCCGCAGGTCAGCGTTGAGCTGGCCCGGGAACCGCAGGCAGGTGGTGACACCGCTCATGGTGGCTGACACGAGGTGGTTCAGATCACCGTAGGTGGGGGTCGTTAACTTCAGTGTTCTGAAGCAAATGTCGTACAGCGCCTCGTTATCGATACAGTATGTCTCGTCCGTGTTCTCCACCAGCTGGTGCACCGACAGCGTGGCGTTGTAGGGCTCTACTACAGTATCTGACACTTTAGGGGAGGGCACCACACTGAAAGTATTCATAATTCGGTCTGGGTACTCCTCACGGATTTTGCTGATGAGAAGGGTACCCATGCCAGAGCCTGTGCCACCACCCAGGGAGTGAGTAAGCTGAAAGCCCTGGAGACAATCACAGCTTTCTGCCTCCTTTCTTACAACATCTAACACAGAATCGACTAATTCAGCACCTTCCGTATAATGGCCCTTTGCCCAGTTGTTCCCCGCTCCGCTCTGACCTGGAAAAGAGCCATTTTCGAATTAGATTACGGTCACTGCTTCCTGCTTATTGCTTGCAAGCAAAGCCTAAGAGCATCAGGCTCCATGAAAGCTTTCATCTTATCGAGCGCAGGGCTGTGGTTTCACACAAGCACCTCTGCAGTGGCTCGCCAGACACAGGCAAACATTAATTATCAATGATACAGCAGCCACTCCATTTCTCCCGGTGGCACGCACGGAGGTGGTAACTAAGAACCGAAAGGCAACGACCTCTGGTGCCACCTCGGAGCTGTTCCCAGCCGCAATCCCGGTATTCCACGCCAGGATTACCCCCGTCCGGGCCGGTTCCTCGGAGCATGTGCGGCGGGGCAGCCCCGCAGTGCCCTGCCCGCCCCACCCCGCGGTTCCTCCCGCCCCCGCGCACTCACCGAACACGAAGTTGTCTGGCCTGAATATCTGCCCGAAAGGCCCGGAGCGCACCGAGTCCATGGTGCCGGGCTCCAGGTCCACCAGCACGGCGCGGGGCACGTACTTGCCGCCTGCAACACAGGGAGAGCCATGACTACCGCGCCGGGGGGCCGGGGGGAGCACGGGGGGCGGGTCCGGGCCCTACCTGTGGCCTCGTTGTAGTAGACATTGATGCGCTCCAGCTGCAGGTCGCTGTCCCCGTGGTAGGTGCCGGTGGGGTCGATACCATGTTCGTCGCTGATCACCTCCCAGAACTGCCGAAGAGAAGCGCGTCAGCGGCGGCCGCGCCGCACCGGGCGCGCTCCCCTCCCGCCCCCGCGCCCTCTTTCCCCGCCCGGACCTTGGCTCCAATCTGGTTCCCGCATTGCCCGGCCTGCAGGTGCACAATCTCTCTCATGATGGCGGCAGCTCCGAGCGCTCACTACAACCCCAGGCTTTCCCCAACCGACTCTGGCTGCGTGAGGCAACCGCCAGCCCTTATATAGCAGCGGAATGCGCGCGCAGCCTTCTTCTCCCCGCCCAGACGGCCACTCGCAACAACGATTGGATGCTTATAGCGAGGCTCTACAAATGAGAGAATCTAATTGGCTAGGCCGCTGTCATTCAAGCCGACGGCTCCTATTCACCCCGCCCTCCTGTCTGTTAGCTTTACAGTTAGGCAACCGGGAGCCGCGAGTGCCCGCCTCAGCTCGCTCACGGCGTTTCCGATTGGCTCAATTGAATGATTGATGTCGAAGCCGATTGGCTGTCGACCGTGGGGGATGAGCTAACGCCGTTTGATTGGCGGAGAACGAAGTGCCCTGGTAACCGTCGCAGTGACTCCGCAGCGGGCTCTGGGCGGTGGCCGCCGCAGCCGCCCATTCACGGACCCGAGTGCGCGCTTTGCGCAGCGGAGGCGGCGGCTCCTCCTCACTGCGGGACAGGGCGGGTTCCCCGCGGGTCCCCAGTGCTTCCCCCCCGCCCCTCGCCTCCGCTCCTGCAGGCAGGTCTGCCTCCTTCCTTCGCCGCCCGTCCCCCCGTCCCGCTCCAGCAGGCGCCGCAGCGCCGCGGCGGGTGGGGGAGGGACCCCGTGCGCGCACGCGCGGGCTGCAGCGACATTCCAGCACTTTCTGGCGCGCGGCCCCGGCCCGAGGGTGGCGGGGCCGCGCGCGGGCGTTGTCATGGCGACAGCGCGCGCGGGTGGCGGGAAGGGCTGGGGCGGGCGGTGTGAGGGGAGTGTGAGGCCTTGGGAGGCTGAGAGGGCTCTGAGGGCTCAGCGAGCCTGGCTCCTCTGAGGGCTCGGGGGTCCCTAAAGGCTCAGGGGTTCTGGCAGCCGTGAGAAGACTGGGGGGCTCAAGGATCTGTGAGGGCTCGGGGGTGCGGTAAGAGCTAGGAGGGCTGTGAGGGAAGTGTGAGGGCTTGAGGGGCTGTGGGGGCATGGAGACCCGTGAGAGAGCTGTGAGGGCACAGGGGGAGTGTTCAGGGGGGTCCAGCTGTTTGAGGGCTTAGGGCTGCTCTGAACCCTGCAGTGGCAGCTCTGTAGAGGCCCCTGTGATATGAGGGGAAGGCCCCAGTGAGGGCCTCCTGCCTGTGAGGGGATCTGAGGTAGACATTGCTTAGTTACCAAGGCTTCCCCACGTGGGCACCTCCATCCTGGGCTGTGTGTGAGTGCTGCAGCCCCGTCGTGAGGCAGCTAGACACCCCATGATGGATAAATACCAGCCTCGCCTTTCCTTGTCTCTTATTCTACCTCCCAGCTTTGTGAGCATATTCTTGCCCAGACAGTGCATCCATTGGTCACAGTTTTATTAAGCATATTTGATTATTGTTTCAGTAGAATCTTTTTATGGTTGTATGTATTCATTGTGATGCCAGCTTGGTCTACAAGTCCCAGCATTTCTTCTTGTTTCATACTGGAGCAAAAACTTGAAAGAGGCTCCTAATGGAGCTCCCAAGACAAGGAGTCTCGTCCTGCTGCCTTGCTGTGGGGTGGGCTGAGGCAAACGCAGCCATGACCTCAATTCTGCTGACACAGGCCAGCTCTGTGTGACACACAAACGGCTCGTACACATCCTGGAATCTGTGCCTGGATAACAATAATCCAGTCCTGTGCCTGGGACAGGTGAGGAGGAAGTGGCAGGATAGAGAAGCCCCATGAAGGCTTTGGCTGGAGGTTGAATGGTCTCTGGTAGTCGGCTTAATACAAAGAACACGATGATCGATATTTCTGGCATATAAACAACATATTCCTGCAGAGGTGCTGGAAGGAGTCCAGGAGCACTTGGAGCAGCCCCAGAGCATCAGGAGTGACTGAGAGGGTCCTGGGAAAGGCCTGTGTCTGCCTCTGAGGTGTCAGGGGAGACACACAGCTCATCCCTCACATCCACAGCCTGAATGCAGCAGGTTGATGCAGCTCCCTTTGAGATAGCTGAGTAATGCAGAGGCATTAGGGTCCAGATTTATCCTGCTAATTTCAGGCATTGATTAAATAGTGTTCACACCTGAATCAGAGGAAAGGGATGGCTCAGCCCACTCCAGCTCAGAGCAGTCCTCTGACATCACCTTTCTGTTCTCTGTGATGCTGTTTGAGGTGACCAATTCCAAAAACTGCAGCATCATTTAGGTACTAAAGGCAGCCAGGATGAATCTGGATATGACTTGCTCAAGATTTCACACAAGCCTGTGCTAATCTGTAAAGACAGCTTTTCCTGCAGGATGTGATGCCATCTCTTCAGAGTAATGTACAAAAAGAATCCTGGCTTCTTTCTGATTAAAACCAGGGAATGTGGAGTGTGCTGCCTGTGTTGTGCTGTCTGGAGAGGTACATTCAGCATCAATTCTCTTGAGGTGTGCTCAGCACAGCGTTCAGAGGCACGTGTGCTCAGGAAACCCTGGAAAACCTGCCCTGAGGTGGAGTGGGGGAGCCACTGCAGGGCTTGGGGGAGGTTTTCTGCTACAAGTGCTGCTGTGTTTAATGCAGGTACAGGTTTGGGGTTTTTTCAGCCAGGGCCAGAAAGCAAAGGCCTGTGTCCCATCCATGTCCTCGCTGTGTGAGCAATCCTGAGCCATTGTGCTTCCCACAGCCTCTACTCCAGCCTGCACTGCCTTTCATGTTTGGGAAGCTGCTCTGTAATGTGTGGAGTGAGCAGTTGTTGCCACCCCCAGCATTCCCAGAGGCAGTGTGAGAGTGGAAATGCTCGGTTAAGGCTCCCATACCTGTCTGCAGAACCCAGTGCAGCAGGGCTAGGACCCTATGGAGCAGCTAAACTTTGCTCTCTGATTGAGCTTCCAGAAGTTTCCCAGGAGATTCAGCCACCTGAATATCTGAGGAGGAGGCATTTCAAATTAGTTGTGCAACATTAATTTTTGCTAATTCTAGCCCAGACAGCAAGTATGTAAGTTCTTAGCTACCTGCACATCCACAGGAAATGACAATTCTGTCTTAAATATTTTTCCATTTTTTAAATTGAAGTAAGATGCCAGTAGTTTTCTCTGAGAAGGAGCACAGTCAGGAATCTCCATGGAGAGGTGCTGGAGCTGCTGACCCTGTCAGCCCTGGTATTTCTGACGCTGTGGCAGGCCAGCATTAATTAGTGTGTGCCAGGAGGTGAGCTGGCAAGTGCCACAGCAGGTCTGTGCCAGAACCCTGGCTCACACGGAGCATTCCTCTCAGGGTGAACCTCTGCACGGAATACTGAGTGTGAGGCAAATTCTGGGACAAATATCTTCACATTCCGTGGTCCTGCCTGAGCCAAATGCTGAAGTGCATTTCTAGTGGTCCTTGGTTAGTGGAGAGGCTGCAGCTTGCCAGAGTAGGGAATGCTGCAAGGCAATTGGGAGGGCAGAGAAGGGAACAGCACTGAGGTGGGATTTTTGTGGCTCCCATGTTGTGTTTTCATTGCAGACATCTGTCTTAGCTGGTATTTGATTACTTTGAAAGCTCTCCTCAAACTCTGCTGTAAGTGACAAGCAGGGAGGTTTCACTTCATTTAGGGGCATATCCCATCTGTAAGTGCTGCATAAATTAATGCTGTAAGAAGGGTCCTAGAAAACATCAGGGCAGTGTTACATGGCCAAAGACCCTGGGTATAACCCAAACAGAGACACAGGGAAGTTAAAACAAGTTGGAAATCACATTTCTGTTTTGCTGAATGAGGTATTAGGGTTTTTTTAAACTTTTTATTGCAATTGTTTTGGTTTTGTAACTACCTGTATTGCCTTTTGCTTGGAAACAGATTTTACTGTAAACACAACTGGTTTGGACAGAGTGAGAAGGGACTTTCTTTTCACTTTTGCATATTACCTTCCCCTTTTACTGAACAAGTGTTCTCTGTGTGTGTGTACAGAGCTGATCCCTCCCCTCAGCAGGCAGGCACGCAGCGACTGTCGTTCCTCTCTTGGTGCTTAACCAGTGAGATTGCAGCCTGTGTCTCTGAAACAAGATCCAGTGTGAACTGAGCCTCTACCTGGGGCTGGCAGGAGCCCAGACAGGAATCACAGGACTTATTCTGTTTCTGTAGGTAAAAACCTGAAGCCCTGAGTTAAGGGAGGGACGCTGGAGGATGAGTGTGGGTGGGAGCTGCCTCCAGAACCAGAGGGGTTTTGGTGTTGGGGTTGTTCCAGGTTTATGCTAACATTGAAGTGAGACGTGGGTATGTGCAGGTGTTTTCTCCTTCTCATCTGATTGTTACTTCTAAGGGTAAGCAGTCTTGTTTTCCAGAAATTACTGCTCCTGTGATATTGAGGTTATGGAGGTTAGAGGCTGCTTCCAGAGGCCAGTGAGTGAGAGGTGCAGTCGTGGGATTCGTGCCTGAGGGAAATCAGAATAGCTGAATGGGTCAAGCCACAGACCCACCCAGGCCAGTGTCTTGTCTCTAATGCTCTGCAGCACTTATCAAAGAGGAACAGGGCAAACAGATATGGATGTGGCAGGTGGTTCGGGCAATTCTTTAGCCACAAGCAAGTAACTTACCCCAATGGTTTATTATGAATTTATCTAATCACCTTTTGCAGCCATGTAAACTTATGGCATAAACAGCCTCCTGTCCTGGTGAGTCCTGCGGGTTAACTAAGGTTGGAGTGGAAGAAGAGCTCCTTCCATTTGGTTTGATGATTTCCACTGAGTAACTCCATTCACAAGGCCCTGAGCCTGTCCCTTCAGAGCTTTCACTCCAGGACTGTTTCACATTTGTTGTGATACTGTGAGACAAGTTAATGCTAAACCAGCTTTTACTCTGTGTAATGTTTGGCATTACTTGGCCATTTACATCTCCTTCGTGTTTGAAACCTGTGAACTTTGTTCCCATGAAGGTTCCACGGCTCTGCTGCCGTTCCTTGTCCAGTGATAAGCCTGATAGCTGTTGCCTTCTTCCACGTGGAGGATCTGTTTCTCCTGAGACTTTCCACCCAGAAGTGGTGACTAATTTGGTCATGAGGTGCACATATGGTGACACCCCTGCTGTGAGGAAAAATAAGCTTTCCTTCACACAAAAGTTGATTTTATCACTCCTCTGTCTCTCTCAAACCTCCTCTTCATTCCCAGGGCATTTCTCTTCCTGGTAGGGATTATTCTTTCTCCCTCTTATTTCCAAAAGAGCCTTCATCCATACTCCATGCTAGTGTCTGTCTCCCTGCATAGAGGACTTCTTCCAGTGCCATGGCTTCTTGAATCCCTGGTCAGAGTGGCTTTCACATCCCACACGGAGAGTTTCCATACTGCAGTGTTTTTTCCCCTGCATCCACAAGGTGTTCCCAGAGAAGCCTCCTTGCTAACTGATGTCATTTGTGGTGGGAGAAGCTGCTGGCTGTGTCAGAGATTTCCTTAGGCTTTCTGAGGGGTGCTCTGCCAGCCTCCCTCTCGTGACTGATCCCTGGCATTGCACACTACTACTGCAGCAGTTCCTGTTCTGTGTTTATCTGACTTGAACAGGGATCTGACAACATCCTGCTGCAGGAGGGATGTGAATATCTCACATGGAGGGAACCTGGTCACCTCAGTGTACACTGATCTGCACTTAGAAACATCAAACCACTGGGACTTCCCTGGGTTTGATGGCATTGTGAAAGGACTTTTATATTAAGAAAGCTGTTGCAAAAACTGCAGGTTTTATGATCCCAGTATTCCTTCAGGCCTGTTTTTCTTCAGTGTGTTCAAAATTAGCTCTTGAAGTAGGAGTGACAGTCCATGAGGTAAGATATAAACATCATATGGCTGCCTGCTTCTCGGGAAAGATACTCAGATAGAGGATCAGAGACAGGGTAGAAGAACAACATGAAAATATACTAAATCCAGCCATCCATGAAAGGCATTGCTCTCATCTTCTGCTGGGTTTGTTCCCCTAGGGGTTGTGGATTCCAAGGCCTCAGCTTGGGTCTCTCCTACCATGGGGAGCCTGAGTATGTCAGAATGGGAAGAAAGAAACAACTCAGGCCCTGTGGGTGGTGCAGAGGGGAACTGCAGGCAACAAACTATTTCCCTCAATATTCATGGGAATTCATTAGGACAACTCAGATGGGATGTACTGGTTGAGAATCCATGGTGCTTTGGGATGCCTAAATGACAGTTAAGCCCTAATAGCCAGGAGCAGATCAGTCACCCTGTTGTGTATCTGAAGCTAAAATAGGGAAAGTGCTTTCTGGTGTCAATTTTTTAATCTAATACTTTTTATTTCCTTCTTATTGGTATTTGCTGACAGCAGCAGAACTGCAGTTGCACATGAGCAGACTTTATTATCTGCCAGAAGATCTCTGCCATGGTTCAGCCTGAGTGAGAAGTGAGGGCCCTGTATATATAAACGTAAAGAATTTACAGACAGTTAGAAAATCCTCATTATTTATCATTTCCTTAGTTGAATTGTAACCAAAGGCCTGCAAGCACCTTTGTTTCAAAGTGAGTGAGTTCATCTAGAATCTCCTTTTAAGTAGATTTCAGCTGTCCAGGCAATCTGGGAATTTATTCTGCAAACTTATTGTGGGGCTGACATGAACAAGCTGCTCTATAGAGAGCTGGGAGGAAGGAATATGTTACCAGTATTAGTCTCCTTTCTTCTCACAGGTTCCTCATTTTGTTATTTTATGCCTTTTTTATTACCAAAACACCAGTTTTAAAATCCCAATCTATCTTATCATTTAGTAAAAACATCTATAAATGTTTTTATCTGTCAGAAAAAGAAGTGGCTGTGGGTTTTTGCATGGCAGAGCAGTATTCATTGTCAGGGTGGCTCAGGGGGTAGGGATTTAATTCAGTGGCAAAAGTGAAGTGTCAGGAGGCCACGCTGAGCTCATTGCCTAATTACTCACTTATTATCTGTGTGGAAGTCCCAAAGCTTCTAAACAAGAGCTTGGGGAAGTTCTGGCTGATATCCTTTTCTTTTGGACCCTCTGATCTATTCCAATTCAAGAAGGTACAATGACTAACAGGCCAGAGCACCAGGAGTTCCTGGCATCTCACTGGCTTCTTTCCATTTCTGACAGTGGTAGGATTCTTCCTCAGCAGGTTCCAAATCTGAGCCAGGAATGCCAGAGCTCACCCCTATGCTGTCAGGTCACCAAGCCAGAGCTATGTTAAACAATTGCATTTCCAGGTGCAGGATGAATGAAGTCTCAGGAATTTCCCTGGTATTGCTGACTCCATCATAACCTCTTTATTTTTTCTATGCCACCTTGCCTGGATGCCTCCTACCTTCTTCAGATGGTTTGAACAAAGAACACATCAAAAGGTGTAGGCATTCTCTCATCAACTAAATACCAGCAGTCAGGTTATCTGAAATCTTTTTCTTTCACTGCCTTCAGGGGTTCTCATTGTGTACCCCAAAAGTACACAGCAAAACAGCTCTTGAGCAGAGGCAGCAGCAGCACCCCATCCTGCTCCCTGAAACATTCTGTGTTCACAATAACCCCCCTGCTTTGATCTCTTGCCAAGAATAACACAGACAGTCTATTAAAACATCTTTAATGACATGATACAATTAAAAATATCTAACGTGCAACTCAAAGAAATTAATATGAAGCTTAAGTCTGTTTCCACAGCCCTGTAAACTTGACTGGCAGGTTCCAAACCTTCATTAATTGGCCTGAAAATGCATGAATACCCCAATATTATGGGGGGTGTGTCCTATATTATCAGTTGGGAGCACAAGGGACGAATAATCAGATTTGAAAGGATTTATGTGCCATGGTAGCTTTAAAAATCCTGCAAGGCTTACCACTGCATCTGTGAGCATTTACATTTCTGTTTAAAGTGGTCTGAAAAGCCTTGGAGACACTCGTCCCTGAGGCTCTTAACAGTCTGTGTGTTTTAAGTCTCTGAAGCAGTTGAGAAGAGAGCTCTAATGCCTTAGTCAAAGGACAGTGCTTGTGAATCGATCCCTTTTCTTCACAGTAACACAGAATTTGTACAGCACCTCATCTTTCAGATGTGCAGAACAGACCAGAGGAGCCAGAATGACTGCCAGGTCCCAGGGGAATCCTGATTATTAGATCATAAAGTAACTCTGGTCATGGTGAAATATGAAAGTGACAATTAGGAAAGCTTCTGTTCCTGAGTCTGCACTGGTCTAAAGGGCAGTGTCAGCTGAGACATTTCCAGAGTCAGCAAGAGAAGCAGGTCAGTGCAAATGAACAAACAGGTGAGCCTCAGCCCAGCATGAGCCCAGCTTTAGCAAATGTGAAATTAAATGTGTTCATTTGAGTCCTTGCTAAAGAGTTCAAATTGGCAATTTTAACCGTGTGTGGCCATGACTCAGCTGAGAGACAAAAACTGTGTGTCTGTGCCCTTTGTTTCTCCTTTGATCCTCTGCACATTTTGTAGAGGCCAAGACTAAGAAGGATTGGTTTTGAAGGATTCCTGGTCAGCAGGAGTGTTCATTGGAAGGGACACGTGGCCATCATCACTGACATGAAAGCACAGACAGATCAGGCAGAAAATACCTGCATTTTCCCTAGAACATGGAAGCAGTTTTTATATTCTGACTGTGTTTTAATGTCCTTCCAGTCTTCACTAATGGCAATACTGCAGGTATCATCTCTGGAGAGGCCACAGAAGAGGACAGAGCGCATTTTTCAGACACCACCTCTTCTGATTTGACAGAATTATACAATATTAGCTTCACAACAGCTCAGGGCCTGCCTGCTCAGAGGCATCATTTCATGTCTGACATGAGTAATCCCAGCTGTAGCCCAAGGAAGAGCCATGCAGGCCATTCTTGTTTGGAGAATGAATAGTTTGCCATCCACCAGGAATCACAGACTTCCTGTGGAGCAGGATCCATTGTCTCAAACTACAGCAGTGCAAGTACCAGCAAGTTGCTGGGAGCCCTGCAGAAAAATCACTTGCATCCTCCAGTGAGTTACACCTCTGTGATTGCTGTCTGGACCCTGTTAACTGTGCTCTGACAAGAGTCTTGAGTCACAGAAAACCATCAGTCATCGAAAACGCTGCTGTTCCTGTGACTGGAGCTGCTCTCCTTGGCCATCACTCGGTACGAGATGCGCATGAAGGAGCCCATGAGCAGCACGACGAAGAGGATCAGGAGCAGGGACCAGACCCCTGGCTCGATCCCCTTGAGGAAGCTTGGGCTGTCCTGGGGGATGGTGCTGCTCAGACTCAGCAGGTACCCAAGAGTCCAGCCAGATGATCTATCACCCATCTATTGAAATAAAAAGGAGAGGTCAGAAGAGAAGGAGACGGCCTGGACCCCAGCTGTCTTTCTGTGCATGGGCCCAAGGCTTTGTATGTATTATCTGAGACTGCTGCAAGGATTTGGCTTGCAATGAGGAGCTCTCCCACTCTGAGTGCCCTCAGTACACCAACAGGCCTTAATGGCACTTCCACCCACAGCTCTGCCCATGGGCACGGGTGCTCCGTGTAAGCTCTGGCCTGGGCAGCCCCCTCTCTCCTGAGCTGTGCTGTAGGGGAGTGCTGTTCTCTGCTCACTGACGGGTTTTTCTAGTGGATCTCAAGCCTGCATTGTGGATAGTTGTCTCTCTGGCTCTGGTTGAAGCTCAGACTTATGGTTTAGGTTTGCTTGTCTCTGTCTTTCCAAGATGGGCTCCTTGGGGGTCCTGGGCCTACCTCATTACCTTGCCTTTTCTGATGGTCACTACTTGGCCCTGCTCAGTGGGACCATGGCTGTGATTATCAGTTGTGAAGAGGTCTGGGAACAGGCTTTCTTTTCTTTTGTGAAGGGAATGACCTGAAAAAATTCCCCTGTCTTTAGGGCCTCCAGATCCCAGAGCAATTTCAGATCTTATTAGAGATTGGGTTAGATTATTAGATATTAGGAAGAAATTCTTTGGGAGGGTGGGCAGGCCCTGGCACAGAGTGCCCAGAGCAGCTGTGGCTGCCCCTGGATCCCTGGCAGTGCCCAAGGCCAGGCTGGACATTGGGGCTTGGAGCAGCCTGGGACAGTGGAAGGTGTCCCTGCCCATGGCAGGGGTGGAATGAAGTGAGCTTTAATATTCCTTCCAGTCCAAAACCAGTCTAGGATTCTATGATGATAAGGTATTTATCAACCCTCATGTGTTTAAAGGTGGTTGCAAAAAGGTAGGGAAGCACCTTTTGGCTCAGGAAATGTTACCAGCAGCTTGTCCTTAGCATTAAGTGGAGATCAAGCTGTACTTCCTTCCCTGTCAACACAGATTTCTAAAGATGGTGCTGATCCAGAGAAGATTTTTGACCCATGTGTTTTTTAGAGAGGACAAGTGTCATCTCTGGCTCTTTGACAGTGGTTTTCTTGTTTATCACAACTGTGAATCTATTTAACAAAACTGCCCTGCTGGAGAATCCCAGCTGGTTAGGGCTTGTCAGTGTGGGAGCAGGCTGGCTGTGCTGGGACCAGCCCTCCTGGGAACTGGGAACACTGTGCTGAAGGAACTGACCTTCTGGAATGCAATCCAAGCAGGCTGGTCAAAGTCAAGTGTGTATCCTCTTGTACTGAGATGGAAGATGAAGGCAGACACAGTGCAGTAATCAACAAGTGTATCCAGGCTTGCCTGGGACTCCCTCATTAGCTGGTGCCATTTCCAGAACAAAAAAAAAAAAAAAAAAAAAAAAGAAGATGGGGGAGAAAAGTAAAATAAGTAAATACTCAATAGCCAAATTCCAGGCCTGCTACAGCCTCTCCTTTCCTGTTCTGAAACTGACTGTGGGACTGGAGGAGGGGGTTTGTGTCCTGTGCCCACTGAAACCACATTTCCTGCACTCACTGGGCTGTGGGGTAGAATTCAGTGTCATCTGTTACTTTGTTCCCATCTTACCGAGCCAGATCCAAGAGCAGCAGGACTGACACCAGGTTGCCTTGCTGGTGAATTGCTTGGTAGGATTGATTCCCTGCTCTCTAATTAGGTTAAGCTGATGCTGCAGCCTTTCTCCCAGCTGGAACATTGGGATCTTTCTCCTCCTTCCAGAAGAGAATGCTTTAGGGGACTGCCTATGGCTCATTAACAAACCCTGGAGAAATTGCCCCATTTGAATGTTACTGTGGATGCTCCATCAGTGTAAATGCAAATGAGGGTGACCTCATAGCCACCAGCTCGGGGAAAGAAGTGACAAACTCCCTCTGGCTTGGGCTCCATGGGCTCAGGTGAAATGGGATCAACCCTGGAGTCTGAATAATTGTGTCCCTTACACTTAAGGACAGAAGGACAACAGAAAGACAAAGGTGATGTGCAGGAGTGAGTAGACAACCTTCCTGTTTACTCCTTAAAATACTGTCAAAGGTATTTGTGGCTTTTCATTTAATTAGGTCCAGGTGTTACCAGCAGCAACTGGGATTTGGGAGGAAGGAAAATAAGTGGACCCTGTTTCCTCAAAGTTAAAAAAAAAAGAAAACCCAAACCAAAGAAAAGCCCCACAAAAAACCAAAACCCACAAAACCCAGACAAATACAAATTTTTCCCTGAGGGAGCCAGTAAGTTACAGCTCTATCAGTCTGAGCCCTGTGGGCTTTTGCAGCAAACTGTTCCTTGCTTCCCACTCTCCCTGCACACCGAGTCACTCCACAGTTACCTCTTTGACAGACATCCCACACAGCCTCTGGACAGCCTGACCCAAGTCAGGAGAAGGTGCAGTTCCTCTCAAGAAGTCCATGGCCTCAGAAACCACCTACAACAGCAGCAGAAATAATCATCAGGTGGGACTGTGCCCTGTGTTCTTGCACTGCACACCAGAAATTGCCCCTAGGGAAGTGAGGGGCAGTGGCTGAGCATTGCCAGGGTGCCCTTGGTGTGCAGGGTTGGTTCCTGTGCCTTGGAAGGGCTCAAGGGACACGAGCAGAGCTGTTGCTGTCTGGAGTTGGAAACAGGTCTGTTCCCAGCACGCATCCAGCAGCCTTCCTGGCCCTGCCTGGATAAGTAGACTGGTCATAGAACGAAAAAATCATATTGGTTGCAGAAGATGTCTAAAATCAAGTTCAACCATTAACCCAGCAATGCCAAGCCCACCACTAAACAATGTCCCCAAGTGCCACATCTACACAGCTTTTAAATCCCTCCAGGGATGGTGATTCCACCACTGCCCTGGGCAGCCTGTGCCAGGGCTTGACAACCCTTTTGGTGAAGTTTTCCCTAATATCCAACCTCAACCTCCTCTAGCACAGCTTGAGCCATTCCCTCTCCTCCTGTCCCTGTTCCCTGGGAGCAGAGCCTGACCCCCCCGGCTGTCCCCTCCTGTCAGGAGCTGTGCAGAGCCACAAGGTCCCTTCTGAGCCTCCTTTTCTCCAGGCTGAGCCCCTGTCCAGCTCCCTCAGCCTCTCCTGGGGCTCCAGCCCCTTCCCCAGCTCCCTTCTCTTCCCTGGACATGCTCCAGCCCTTCTTGCCCAAAACTGAGCACACTATTCATGGAGTAACCTCACCAGTGCTGAGGACTGGGAGATGATCCCGATGCTCCTCAGCACCATGTCCATGGGAGACTCAGGAGCAGGGAGCTGGGGAAATTCCAGTTACCCTCCCTGGAAATGCCCTCAGCTTGTCCTAGGATCTTGAGCTACTCCTGGCTTAACAATCCAATGACTTTGGCCACTAAGTTCAGGTTCTCAGGTAGAAGGGTGCTTGTGCTGCAGCATGATGAGAAATTTGTAAGAGAGGGGCAGAGGATCTCCAGCTTTACCACAGTCTTGGTGTGGGAAGACCTGCTCAGCACACAACTCCTGACTGTCCCATCCCTGGTGGCTCCATGGAGCTCTAGAGTTGGTCTCATCAGCAGACATTGAGGAAACATAGATGAAAAAAGCTCCCCCACTGTCCCTGTGGGAAGCCAGTGGTCCATGTTTGAACAGCTGTGTGGCAATGAGGGGGAGAGGGCAGGAGTGTCATGGTCTGGATGTTCCCACTGTATTGATTAATGGTCAAACTGGTCCCATTTCATGGGTTCCTCATGCCAGTTGCTTACCCTAGTGTAAATGAGAACTCACCAGAAACCTGGTCTGAAGGGGCTTGAGACCACTGCTGAGGGAATGCTTGAAGAAGTTGCAGGAAGAGGAAGAGTTGAGCAGGCTTTGCACGAGGTTCATGCAGGCTGTGGGATTGCTGGAGCCCGTGATGTTGAAGACCTCCTTGGGGCCAGGGATGTCCCATGTGTCATCACTGGCAGCACAAGGCCCAGCATGCACCGATTGCCACTGCACTTGCTGGGAGTAGGTGAGGGGCCAGCAGGGATTGGACACAGCTTTAGCACTTCTCTGATCCTGGAGGCAGGATAAAACAAGGACAGAGGAGCAAGAGAGGACATTGGCAACCCAGGGCTTCACACAGGAAGACAGAATGCAACATGGTTAGGAACAGCTTTCCCCAAGCACCGCAGTGCTGAGATTGAACAGGGAGACTGTGAAAGCTTTGCCAAATCTTATGGCATCAAGTCAACCACGAGGCCCAGCCAGGTCCCAGCTCCTGCTGAGCTCAGGGCCCGTGACTGGACCTGTTGAGAGGTGATGAGTCCCAGCCCTACCACTCTCCCTTAGAGCACAAATACAATTTCATGCATCCTGTGCTCTTTCTAGTTGCAAGAAGGAGGCTGTTCTGATCTGCCTTCCAGATGGTTCAAACCCCACAAGAATCAGTGGTTCTTATCTCTAGCAATTTAGCACTATAACTGTGGTGAAGTTGGTGTCCAATGTGTGACATTCAGGTCTTAAATAAGGGCAAGTCAGGTTTATAGAGAAGAAAGTGAATGGGCAGGGAGCAGTTAATTCCTGAAAAACACAATTTTGATGAGGATTATGGTGATTCTTGAGTTTGTACCATCCTGTACCACTCTTTTCCTCCTCCCCCATTCCCAAGTGAAATAAAGTTTGGAAGAACCAAAAACTGGCATGTTTTCAAAATGAAATATTGCTCTTTTAAAGATGCTTCAGGGTTAAAGTCAGCAAAGGAAATACCCCAAATGGAAGGTCCCACTTGGTTCCTGGGTGCTCCCATTCTGGGATGGAGGAGCAGTTCCTAGGAGCCAAGGCAAGCCTTGCCTCTCCTTACCCTGAAGGTGATGTTGACACCTCTGAAGAGCAATTTTTTGCTTGTGTGTGTTAAGTAGGAGCCAAATCGAACCTGTAAGTAGGAAATCCTTGAACTGGTGCCTGTGTGTCTGCTTGGAGGGAAAGTTTTACAAATGCACTGGGTTTTTCTACTATGTGCAAACAGCCTCTACTAAAGAGGGATTGACTTTAAAGTGATCGACACTTTGCCCATTACCACACCTTGTGCAGCTGGCATTTGGTGATGTTGTGCCCCTGAGCAGACACTCACCTGGATGAGCACAGCGAGCAAACACTCACACTCACACTCACCTGGAGGAGCACAGAGAGCAGACACTCATACTCACACTCACCTGGATGAGCACAGCGAGCAGACACTCACACTCACACTCACCTGGAGGAGCACAGAGAGCAGACACTCATACTCACACTCACCTGGATGAGCACAGCGAGCAGACACTCACACTCACACTCACCTGGAGGAGCACAGAGAGCAGACACTCACACTCACCTGGAGGAGCAGAGAGAGCAGACACTCACACTCACACTCACACTCACCTGGAGGAGCACAGAGAGCAGCCTGCTGCGGAGCTGCTCCGTGCCGTGGCAGGGGCACTGGCGGCTGTGCACCCTGTGTGTCTGCCCGTAGAGCTGCAGCCTCACTCCCTCCTCTGGGACCTGTTTCTCTTCTTCCAGCTCGGAAGTGAGCTGTGCTGAGGTTCCTCCCATGGACAGGACTCCTGCCATCCCCTTCCTGGAGGGGACCAACTGCCCTTGCCAGTCATACTGACCCAAAAAGAACAAGAAAGGTCAATCCTCGACACTTCTCCATCTCAGTCACAGCCAAGTGCCAGCATTAGTGCACAGAGAGAAAGCAGCTCGACAGTGCCCACAGCCCAACTCTTTTTTGCCCACAGGACATAAGGGTGCTGAACCAGGGGTTTGGAGGGAACAGAGGAGCCAGTGTACAGGCACTGCCACCTGCACAGAGCCTTCCCACAGCCTGTGGGGGCAAACAGGGCTGCCCAGCCCGAATGGCTGTACCAGGCAGTGGTCTCAGCAGGCAGAAGAAGGGGACAGTGGAGAGGGTGGTGGAGCATGGCAGGGACGTTTCCAAGAGGGCAGATATGGGTTTCAAGTGCTGCCTTGATGCTAAAGTGATCCTTCTGTCAGAAGAACCCTGTGGCATCATCTCCTGCAGTCTTGCAGGACTGACTTTGGCAATGCTGAAGTTTGCAGCACACGCAGGAGAGTTTACATGGGGTAAACACTCTGTGCCTGGCTGGAGGAGGCTGTCAACAGGTCTGATAATTCCCTAACCAGTGTGTGCCTGCTGCTGGTTATCAGAGCTGCTTTTCACATCCCTGATGAGAAGTAACTCCGTCTAACCCACCTTTCTCTTGCCTTCTGAGTTCTTTTTGAGACCCTTTGGCTTGAGAAGTGATGGGTGAAACAAGAAAACTGAAATGATTTTCTTTTTGTTTAGCAAGTGCCTTCTAAATACAGAGCAGGCCTTCTTGGTGTCTCACTGAGAGAGGCTTTTGCTTCAGCAGCAACAGAATCTGCTTCTCTACCATCCACAAGACTCCCCATGGGACAGCTGGACTCCAGTGGCAATCCCACAGCACTCCACAAACAGCAACAACTCCTGTTAGACAGAGGCACTGAGCTACAGCTGCAGTGGAGTTCTTGGTGATGGCCATGTCCAGGCTAGGTAAGGTCATCTACGTGAGCATCCTGGATGTGCTGGCCAGAAAGCCTCATGTCTGACAGGACAACTGCATGGATGTGTTCATGGAAGGCCAGAGCAGAGATTTGGTTCTTCAGCCTAGTTATGACCATGGAACCACAGAATGGTTTGGGTTGGGAGGAATATTAAAGCTCACTTCATTCCAAACCCCTGCCATGGGCAGGGACACCTTCCACTGTCCCAGGCTGCTCCAAGCCCTGTCCAACCTGGCCTTGGACACTTCCAGGAGTGGGAGGATGGGGCATCCACAGCTGCTCTGGGCACCCTGTGCCAGGGCCTCACCTCAACCAGCTGGTGCTGGATCTAAGCTGCCTCCTTTGAAAGGCAGTGGAAGTTGTGCTGAAGCATTAAATACAGGGGTTTACCCATCCCATCACTTGTCTCTGTGGCTGTCTCTTAACAGGAGCTGCTCAGCCCAGCTCTGTGTGGCCCAGGGAGAATCATCCTTTACCTTGAAGAAGTTTTCCAGGACGTAGTTAACAGCAACCCAATTGAATGCTTCTTCCTCTGGGCTGGACAGGATTTGTGCCCCTTGAAAGTTGAAGGGGGATGACTTCAGGGTGCCAGTCAGAGCTGCAAGGAGACTGGCAGAGAGGATGGGATGGGTGAGGCTAAACACAAAAGAAAAAGAAGGCACATTTGATGTTACAGGACCCTGCCAGGAGCTGCCTGCAGTGGGGGCACACTGCAGGGCTTCTGCTGTGCTCCCTACTTTGGGTAGTAGCCCACAGACACAGTGACAATCCCACTCCTGCTGCTGCTTCCCTCTCCCCTCACATGGCACTGGAGGCAAGAACAGCAGAGGGATGGTTTGAACAATTGTGCCACTGTTTAAGAATTTAGAACCTTAGTACCCTCTGTTACTGAGGAAATCCTCTGGCCCTATCCCACTGGCCTGGTCCCCTCCAGACTTTACTTTTTCCCACTGTCTAAAAGGAGATGAATGTCCCAGTAATGTGGTGACTGAGAAGAGGGTCCACAAGAGTGTGTGTGATAAGGGGAACCTTCCCAGCACCATTTCCAGTTTGCTGACAAGAAGCACTCCTGCAAGCCCACGTGGGCTGTCACACAAACTGAAAACACTTGAGCTTCCAGACTGATGGGTGTTTTCCCAAGCACTAATTGTGAAAGTGGAATTGTGAAGGAGACACTACCAGCCTGGCAGTGGTTGCAGGACTGTCATCTTCATGGCTGCCTGGGGCAACACATGGAGACACAGCCACACCATGCTCCTCTCCTCAGGGCCCGAGGAAGGTTTACCTGGCTAGCACATTAGGGATGGCTCACCCTGCAGAGCAGACAGGGTGAGATGCCTGTTACAGAATGATCCCGTGGTGTGTGCTGATCTCTGGGTGTGGGTTTGCAACATTCACTCACTTCAGCTGCCTCATGCTGGCTGTGGCTCCCAAGTACAGGGGGGTTTGGCTGTGCTGCTCTGCTGGGATCTCATTCTGGGCCCAGTTCAAACACGGCTCCAAGCTCTTCCCAGCTTTCTGAGGAGAATCTGAGTAGCTGGAGACTCCTGGACCTGAGGACCATGGAACAGAATGGAATTTTAAGGGAGGTTATGGGAGAACTGTGAGAGCTGTTATCCCAGAGATTGCTACCCTAGGACATGGTTAAGACAGAACCTGTCACAGGTGGAATGAAGGAGGTCTTGCAGGTATCCATCCTGCTAAAATATGGAACTGAGACAAAAATGTGCACAGAAATCCCAAATTACACTAAGACTACCCTAGCTCTGCAGCTGAGACATCTATACCTGCCACATGACTGCTGCAACAGCTGAGGCTGTCTCAGCCCACAGAGGAAGAAATGTGGCTTTAGTTGCTATAGAAATAAGCAAAGGACACACAGAAGCTGATGTGTCACCTCTCTCCTCCAGCCACTGAGCCCCTGCTGGCAAGCAAGACCCCCCTGCCCTAGAGGAAGCCAGTGCTCTGCAGAGGGAAGCTCTGTGCCAGCCTTGACTCATTTTTCCAGCAAGTCAATGGGGTCTTAAATGCTGGTTTTGAACTACTACCCAGGAAGAGTCTCCCTTCCCCATCCTCCTGATTCCCTCACCAGGTGCTCTGCTTTCTGTGGCACAGGCCACTCACACCTGGGCTCCAGACCTGCCTGGGCCTCTTGTGCTGCTGCTGGCAGCAAACTGCCTCACAGAGCTGCTGCTTAACCCAGCCACTGAATGAGGGACACAAACAAGGTTTCAGGGAGCCCTTCTTGCATCTTCTGTGTGTGATTTGTGTTGTTTACAGCCTGCAATGGCACAAACCCTGTTCCCTGCTTGCTGTGCAGCTGCCCTCCCACAGCATGCTGCTGCTGAGGGCTCAGTCCTTCCCAGCATCCCACTACAACCAGGCTTTAACATCAAAGCAAGATTAGGAGATAGGGAAGGAAAACCCCATGCATTAATGCATGAAACGCTCTCAGCTGGCATTGGCAGGGCCAAACTGATTCAAATTTGTGAGGAAAACCCCCAAATTCTCTGAAATGGGACACCTAAAGGCAAGCTGAACTCATGCTTGTGTTGTCAAATGCCACATAGGGGATTGGAGTCTTTTCAGCTCTGTCCTGGAACTACCCCCCACTCACTGCCCAGGGCACAGTCAGGAGGAGGCAGAAGATACCAGGAGTCATCCTGCAGTCAGATTTGTCTCCATTGCTGTTCACTGCCTCTCCTGGGTGAGAAGCTCCAGCAACCTTGGCTCTACCACTGATCCATGTGGACATCAAGACAAGCCACATCCTCTCTGCATGCTTCCCTGCCTGCAGCAGCCCCAAAATCCTGACACCTGCTACTGCCAAGTGCCTGATGGCCAGCTGTGTGTGGCTAAATCTGCCCAGTCAAGAAGAGCCATACTGAAAATAAGCATGTGCTTCACCATTTCTGTGCACAGCTGGGTGGTGCAGGAGCCAAGGAATTTATGGCACAGGTCCATGCACAGGTCTCTGTTTTTCCATCCATCCCATGGCAGTCTCACAGACCACTGAGTAGGAAATGGGCACCTTACCTTGCACAGGACAGGAGCTGCATCCTCTGATCACCCCAGTCTTGTTTGCCTTGGTGGTTGTCCACTGGTAGATGAACAGGATGGTGCGGGATGGACCAGCATCCAGAACAATGCCATACTGGAAAAACCCCAGAACATTCTACTGAAAAACACTATTGAATGCCTGCTGACTGATATTGTAGGGTTACCCAGCATATACAGGTGTTCTGCATGACCCCTGGGCCTGCACTGCAGTGTTTGAGTTTGCTTGTTACATTCAAAGAGCAGGCGAAGCCAGAAGATTATGAGGATTTGCAGGGGATCATCTGCATTTCTGAATATATATGAGGAACAGCAGGAGTGGAGAAACGCCCAGAAATACACCAGCCCTACAGTGGCATGTGCTGGAGCTGCTCCTGAAACCAGGCAGAGGGCTTCCCCTGAGAGCTGAGCCACCTGGAGCTCAGGAAAAACAGGTCCTAAAGCAGTGGGAGATGGCACTGTACGAGTTCTCCACTGATTCTGGGGCTCAAACTGCTGCTGATTGGTTTGCTCAGGCTTTTGTGCAGGGATTGGAGGGCTGCAGCTCACTTGTCCCGAGGAGCCCAGGACTCCTGTGTCTCTTTGATGTCCCACTGCAGTGAGGGTGTGACACAGGCGAGGATTGCCCTGATGTGTGCAGAGCTGTGGGAGCTGCAGCAAGCAGCACAGACACTGCACAGCACAGCAGCCCTCAGAGACAGAGATGATGTCTTGGCAGGAAGAGCAGCAGCAGTGAATATGACCAGCTCAGCCCCTTGTCCCCTGGCAGCTCTGCTATTACCCAAGCCAAGGGCTCTTTGTATCTTTGTCCCCAGTGTTTGTCTGTTTGCTTCTGACCAAGCCTTGCTGCTCCCAGTATATGAGGATGAGCAAGTGGAGGCCACTGGACCACCCTGCAGCACAGCTCTGGATGCCCCCACACCCAAAACAGCTCCAGAGCTAGTCTGGGGCTCCTCTGCTCCAATTTCATGACCCCAGTTTGGTCATTTCATGACCCCAGTTTGGGATATCTCATACAGACAGGAAGGAAACTCATGAGCTGCATGGTAGTGCGTGGTCGAAGCTGGATCTCACACACAAATAGATCTATAACTGAGTGGGAGGAGAAACCTCCTGAGAGGTTGATGTTAATGCCACCAGAAGGGTTTCAGCACCAGACTGAGCTGGCTGCAGCCTCTCAGTGAGGCTGGCTGCCTGCTGCCCTCCTGGAGCTCCCAGTTGCACCAGTCCTGGCACCCAGGCCAGGGGCTGGCGGGGCTGGGCTGGAGCAGCAATGCGGAAGGAGGCTGGAGCTCCCTGCCCGAGCCTGCTGGCACCCTCCCACACCAGTGACAGCTCGGATTTCTAGCAGGGACATGTTGGCTGCCACAGAAGAGGAAGAAAGGAATGGCATTGGTGGAGAAACATGGATATTTTTTTCCTCCTTCAGAAAATTAGAGGCTGTGCTGGGAGCACAACAGAGAAGGGGAGGGATCACCACATTTATGTCCAGCTCAACACCAGGAAAGGACAGAACATGGAGCAATAATGGGGTTTTTAATCCAGTTTTGTTTCTGAGAGGAACATGGAGGAGGGGTGCTATCTCTAAACACACAGGATAGCCTCCTTCTGTTGGGTGAAACAATGGTGTGCCACTGAGCTCACCTCAGCAACGGGAGCACCTAGAGACAGAGCAGGGGAGCATTAACCCCCCCAGATCTGACCCAGCTGTGAGGAGCACACTGGCTCTTTGATTGAAATCAAGATAGGACCAAAGAGAAGAAGGCATGAAAGACAATTTGTTTTTAGGACAGAAGGAGCAGTTCAGGGGCACATTCCTGCTGACTTCTGAGAGGGACCTAGCTCTTTCCCTGCACTGACACCACTGGTTCCTTGTTGCTTTGAGGAAGCTCCTGCCATGGGCTGCCTCCTCTCAGCCTGCCCTGAGCATCTCCACTGATCCATGGACCATATCCAGCCTGCATTCCCTGACCAAGCAAAGGGGTGGGCTTGTTTCTGGTTTGAAAACCTACAGCGCTGAAAGATGCCAACCTGTCCTGACAGTCTTGTCCCAGTTCATCGGTTTGTAAGCAGCTCAATAATAAAATAATGTCAAAAGCAACAAAACAGCCCAGCTTAGCTGCCTGTCTGCCCCCTGGAGAGCCCTTACCTTGGTCCTGAGCGGGGCCACGGGCACATCTTTGGTGGAGACACAGAGCAGCACGATGCCCGTCAGTCCGGCTACGATCACCAGCCAGGGGGGAAGCAGCTCACGCCAAGACATGAAGAGCTTCTCCTTTCACCAGGGAGGAAGCAGTGGAGCAGCAAACCGGCTGCTTCAACAACCTTTAAAAAGAGCAGCAAGGCGTGGCCGGGGCCAGGCTCTGACTTAGCCCAGCCCCAAGCCACAGGGACCACAGGGGCGCGTGGGCCTGGCTGAGATGTGTCAGGCAAGCTCTGCTTTCCCTTCCATCCCTGCTGCCCATAAATTACAGGAGGGCTCCGTGCCCGTCCCAGGGCCAGCTGTGCAACAGCACCGCTGCAACCTCGAAACTGCCCCAGGCAGCAGGGCTGAGGTAAACAGAAATGTGGGGTTAACTCAGCTGGGTAATAAGCAGAAAGCAGGCAAAACTCATCCCTTTGGTATTCCTCGTCTGGCAGTGTGAGCTTCCAAATTAGAAGTGGGGAAACTGCTTGTCACTGGATTTACTTTATTCCTGAGGGCTTGAGCCCCCCTTCCTGACAGCCTCCCTGTGGAAAATAACCAAGGCTCAGGCTTTATGAAACACATGCCTGCTTTCTCCTGACAGTGCCACAAAGTCTCATCCCTGCAAATGGAAATTGTGAAGAAAACTCTGTGGCTGCTCGCACTGAGGCATTTGGCTGATTGCTCATGTCCACAGACTGGTCATGTATTTGAAGATCAAACCAGGAATGGGGAAATTCCACTTCTCTGGTTTTGGTGACATTTCCTCTTTTCATTGCTGTCTGCCCATGAGGAAGCCTCAGACAGCCCCAGGAACCCTGAGCTTTGCTGTGTAGAAACATGGAATCACAGAATCTCCTGAGTTGGAAGTGACCCACAAGGATCGAGTCCAACCCCTGGCCCTGCACAGGACACCCCAAGTCCCACCATGGGGAAGCTCCTGGAGCAGGTTCTGTGGAGAGCTGCTGAGTTGGTCAAGGCTCCTTCCTCTTGCAAGGAAAGGCTGAGGGAGCTGGGCCTGTTCAGCCTGGAGAAGAAACAGCCCAGAGGGGACCTCAACAGTGTGTGTGGGTATGTAAAGGGCGGTGTCAGAGCATGGACCAGACTCTGCTGGTGCCCAGCAGTGGACAAGAGGCAGCAACTGACACCCAGGGAGTTCCACCTGAACGTGGGGAAGAATTTCTTTCCTGTGTGGGTGACCAAGCAGTGAACAGCCAGCCCATAGAGGGAGTGGAGTCGCTGGAGATATTCCAGAACCGTCTGGACACGACCCTGTGCCGTGTGCTCTGGGATGGCCCTGCTTGCAAGGGAAGGTGGGACCAGGTGACCCTCTATGGTCCCTTCCAGCCCGAGCCATTCCATCCTTCTGTGATTCCATGTGCCTGAGAGCGCTGTCCAAAGGCTCCTTGAGCCCCGTCCGCCCTGCCCGGCGCTCAGCCAGCCGCACCAAGCTCCTCGGGCCGCGATGGCCGCGGGGAGCCCGGGGACACCCAGGGCAGCCGCCGCGGAACCTTGCTGCGGCGGAACCTTGGTGCTGCGGCGCGGGGCCCGCGCGCGGCGGGGGCGGGCCGGGGCGGACCGCGCGGAGCCGGGGCGGGAGCTGAGGCGGGATCGGGGCCGGGAACGGGATCGGGAACGGGGCCGGGATCGGGAGCGGGAGCTGAGCTGGGAGCGGCCCCGCGGACCCGGCCAGGCCGACATGTACGCGGGGCTGCAGGAGCTGGGAGTGGCCAACGGCGAGGATCTCAAGGAGACCCTCACGAACTGCACGGAGCCGCTGAAGGCCATCGAGCAGTTCCAGGTGCGTTGGGTGCCGTGTGGGGCCGGGCTGTGCGGGGACAGGGAGCACAGGGACGGCCCCCAGTGCTGTCTGGGCTTTTCCTGGCTTTCTCTGTTATCCTGGGTGCCGTTGTGAGTTCCCTCTGCGGTTGTGTTGCAGACGGAGAACGGGGTGCTGCTGCCCTCGCTGCAGTATGCCCTGCCCTTCCTGGACCTGCACGGCACCCCCCGGCTCGAGTTCCACCAGTCCGTGTTCGATGAGCTGCGGGAGAAGCTGCTGGAGAGAGTCTCTGCCATCGCTTTGGAGGGGAAGGTCGAGGAGAGGTTTGTCAGCAGTGTCCTTGGTTCCTTGGAGTGGGCTGGGAGCTGTGTGTGAAAAAGCAGTGGATGGGTGACTTCTCTAAAGGAGAGTTGGCTTCCTCAGGGACTGAGTTCCAGAGGCTTTGAGGTGGCCACTTTGTTCCTTTGCTGCTGCATGGTACCTAGTCTCGCGTTTTTCCATGATTTCAGATACAAGAAGCTGGAAGATCTCCTAGAGAAGAGCTTTTCCCTGGTCAAGATGCCCTCGATACAGCCCGTGGTCATGTGTGTCATGAAGCACTTGCCCAAGGTGGGACACTGCACTGGTTGGCTGGTGTGACGTGGTGTGTCACTGGTGTGCCATCTCTGGTGTGCCTCTGGCAGGTGGGCTCTGCTCCCTCTGCACCTGCTGCAGGTGTTGCTCAGTGTCAGTGACTGACTGAGGATTCAATACATTCTTGTGTCTGCTAATAGCTCAGTGGACTAATTCAAAAAGCATTTTACCTTTTCATAGTCAGACAAGACTATTTCCCTATTTCCTTCAATCCGTGCAGCTTCCTAAAAAGCCAAGTTTGCTGATAGGTGAATTTTTCCACAGCTGATTTACAAATCTCTGACAAGTGGAAGGTAAGATTTGAAGAGTGCAATTAAAAGTAGTCAGGAGGGAGAATCAGATCTGTGAAACAAAAATCTCTAGGATTGTTCTTATTAAAAGCATCATATTGCATTCAAAGTAATGGACTCAAAACACTGCTGGAACTTCAGTAAATTACTGAGTTTGGAAATATCACCTCAAATCTCAGCACTGGAGATTTAAAGTAGATCTTTTTTCTTCCTTGAAAAAATTAAGGGTGTGTGATTTGGTTGTTGAAGTCTCTTAGGGCTGGTCTACTGCTACACCAGGTGGGTGAATGCCCAGACTGCCTGAGGTGGGGATCAGGGCATGGAGAGGATTGTCCTGCCCTGCTCTGTGCTGGGGCAGCCTCACCTTGAGTTCTGGGGCTGTTTGGGTACAAGATAAAAAACATCTAAAGCTGTTGGAAAATGTTGAAAGGATGGGGAAGGGTCTGGAGGGGCCCGTGAGGAGCAGCAGCTCAAGACATTCTGTGATTCCATGATTTAGATGGTTCCACGGACAGGCAGGCAGTGAGGTGCTGCTCACTGTGTAACTGCTCTGGGCATTGCAGGTCCCTGAGAAGAAGCTGAAGCTGGTGATGGCTGATAAGGACCTGTACAAGGCCTGTGCTGTCGAGGTGAAGAGGCAGATCTGGCAGGACAACCAGGCTCTCTTTGGGGATGAGGTGTCACCCCTGCTGAAGCAATACATCCTGGAGAAGGAGAACATTCTCTTCAGCAATGATATTTCCTTCTTGCAAAATTTCTTCAGTCCATCTCCCAAAACAAGACGTCAAGGAGAGGTAAGGAGAAGGAAACCCTCACAATGCTGGTGAGGGGAATTTATCAGCTTTCAGTCAGCCATCAGAAACCTGGATTGTTTTCTTCTGCCCACCTTCACTGCTGAAGTTTAGCTGAACAAACTCTCTGCAACAAACACCAGGCCATTTTCTCCTACACATCTTGATGAAAACAGCATGAATTATTTTAGTTGTTGTGTAATAAATGATGAATGTTCTAAGCTGTTTATGCACTTCAAAAAAAGAAAGGGCAGATTTTTTTCTCTGTTGTTCAGTCTGGTTTTAATGCACTTCAGCTGTTCTGAAGGCTGAACATCTCTTATCACATCAGTTTGAGTATGCTGATATGTTAAATTTAATTTGCTTTCTTGGGACCTTTTTTAGTGGACATAGCTTAACTGAAGTTGCTTTTTATTTTTTTAAGTATGTAAGTTGTAAGTTAATTAGCATCCAGAAAAGCTGAATTAAATTAAGGCAGTATAAAGCTTTAATTTCAGAGAAGGCAGCACGTCTGTTATGTGAAGGGTTGTTTTAGGCCTGTTTTACTTTCAATATCATTTGGTGTAAGTGCCCTGGTGCAATTTACTCCAGGTTTGCACTGCACAGTTGTGCTTTAACCTCAGCTGGACACTGAGCACCACACCTCCACTTGGTCACTCTCCTTGAGGGGATAGAGGGAGAATCAGAAGGGTAGAAGAAAGAAACTGGTGGGTTGAGACAAAAACAGGTTATGGCTGTTGAAGATTTGGTGAACGTCTCTTGAACAAACGCTCTTGGAAATCTTGGGGTAAACAGTTCCTCTTCAGGACCTCATGTCCCTGCAGATGCTTCAGTCTTGGTAAATCATGTAACATAATTAATTTACATTTGTGTGTGTGTGGAATGAGAGCACCTCTTGGTGCTGAGCCCCGGTTTCCCTCTGAGCCCAGGTGGTGCAGAAGCTGACGCAGATGATCGGCAAGAACGTGAAGCTCTATGACATGGTGCTGCAGTTCCTCAGGACCCTGTTCCTGCGCACCAGGAACGTCCATTACTGCACGCTCAGGGCAGAGCTCCTCATGTCACTGCATGACCTGGAGATCAGTGAGATCTGCACTGTTGATCCCTGCCACAAGGTACCAGTCATGTGGGGCAGGTGGGGTTTCTGTGGAGAATTTTCTGGAAGAAGCCCAGAGAAGATGAGTCCTTTCTGTAAAGAGAGTTCAGATCTTGAACCTGAATGTCATCTTACATTCCTTGGACCTTTGGGTGAAAACTTCATCTTGGTTAACCAGAAGTTTGCTTTCATTTCATAACCCATGCATCATTCAAATTTAGGGTACTTTGGCAGTGTTAAAAGCAATGTCTAATCTGACATCTGTTCTATGTAGATGCTGCAAAAATAATAAAAAACCATCAGCTGGCTCCAGGTTCTTACTCCAGGCTTCCCTCCCATTTGTGTATATGCTCCATCTGTCAGTAAACTGTAACAGTAAATTCTTTGAATATTGAATGAAAACATGAAAATGAAAACATGAAACTGTTCAAATATTGGGAAGTGACAGATGTGGTAATGTCACAGCAGGATCTTGTTACTGGCCCCTTGTTCATGGTAGCATCACTGACCTGGAGCAAGGCCTTTTCTCTGAAGTAGTTGTTAAGTTTTACATGTATTCTGCTTTAAAGATAGTTCAGTAATACAGCTCTAAAGCAGGAACACCTCCACTGTCAATTTTCCTTTATTTAGACAGTGGGAGTGCTATTGAAATGGCCAGAAAAACTACATTTTATTTCTAAGTGATGCTGCTTTCTCAGTCTCCTACTTGTGTAAATCCACAGGTGTGCAGGGCAGTGGTGGATTTAATAAATGCCTAATCCTTAATTGCTAGGGAACGTCTTCCCTGGAAGTGGAGAAAGTGACCTCAGGTTAACTTCCCAGAGCATTCCTAACCTCCTTTTGGGGTGTTGGCCTTTCTGACCTCTGTTTGTCACCAGTGTGGTACTATGCCTAGGTGCACTAATGAAGCATCTCAATTGCAGATATTTCGAGGTCATTCTGAGCCTGTTTTCTGACATCATGAGTTTTATTGCTGGTTTAATGAGTTCATAAAGCTCCCTCCATTTGCTGGCAGTTCACCTGGTGCCTGGACGCCTGCATTCGGGAGAAGTTCGTGGACAACAAGAGAGCTCGGGAATTGCAAGGATTCCTGGATGGAGTGAAGAAAGGACAAGAGCAAGTGTTGGGGTAAGGCACTGGGGCTGTTCATTGGGAAACTGAAAATGGCTTCCTAGCACTCACAACATCTGATAGGTGCTAATTCTTCCCTAAAGCCAGCAGACCTCCAGCAGCCCCTCTGTGCAGTCACATCCCAAACATCCCTCCGTGCACTGGGGCACAGCCAAGCACCCACTCTCCTGGTGGCAGAGCTTGCACTGCTTCACTTGCCACCCTTGAGTCTTACCTGTGGCCTCATAACAAAATTCAGGAGCCTTTCTTAAGGTGTCAGAATAACTTATTACGAATGACTTGTTTGGCTTTAAACCCAGAGAAAATGGACTGGAGATGTTTGTCAGTTAAAGTACTTCATTAGCTTCAAATGACAACCCTGCTGTGATCTGGTACATTTAGGTTTCTGGAAGGTTGCCTTCAGAGTATTTTATTTAGCTGGTACTTTCAGATTTTGTCCATTGGTATTTTAAACTATTTAAGAATTTACTTTTACATGTTGTTTTTCAAAAGCCTCTGGGACCTTTCTGTCCTCAGCACTCTGGAGATGCTTAAAACCTGCCAGATGGAAGAGCTGGGGCCACCAGGGCTCCACTGCCTGTGGGCTGTCTCCCAGCAGACCTTCAGCTGGCTGTGGGGGATTTTGTGCTTGATCTCAGTGCAGAAGATGTTCAGCAATTGTTATTTGTGCTCTTTCACATCAAAACCACCATGAATGTTATTTCTTTACAAGGCAGGACGAGGTTCATCAGGTGCACACAGCTGGGTTTGGAACTGTACAATGGGGTTGTTGGTTATGTATGATAAGTGTTGGGTTTTTACTTCTTCTCAGGGACTTATCAATGATCCTGTGTGATCCCTTTGCCATCAACACCTTAGCCTTGAGCACCATAAGGCACCTGCAAGACCTGGTTGGGCAGGACACCTTACCCAGGGTAAGCATTGTAGCTTTTGTAGCTAAACTGAACTGTGCTCTAGGCTGACTGGCAGCCATCAGGGAAGGAGTGGCACCATCCAAGTCTCATTAAGTTCCCAAATGTGGCAGTTGGAACAAGGGAAACATGATTCCTGTCCATTTGCAGCTCCTGCTGCAGAGCTCTGCAGGAGCTCTTTGGACATGGTGGGCATTTTGGAACTCTCCAAACTGACCATGAATTCTTTGCATGGCTCATTCTGGCTGGCAGCTGTGCAAATACAGAATAATATGTAGAATCTGTGCCTCCCTGCTTTGTCCCTCCATCAGTTTGTCTGACAGCAGCACCTTTCTCCTGCCACCTTGAATGCCATGGGTTTGTTTGCACAGTTCTGGTCTGGTGGCTGAGATGAAACACAGTTCCTGCAAGTGGAGTCTGCAGGAGGAGCTGAAGGGTTAAAGAAGGGCAACCTGACAGGTGTCTGAACAATGGCAGCCACTTGCTGTTTTATCCCTGAGTTGTTAAATGTTCTTGTTGCATGGAGCAACTTCCTTGTGACAGTTTAAGACTGAAAGTCATTTGGGTTTCAGGACACAAACAATCCATTCTTACACACCCTTTCTCCTCCTTTCTTCTGCTGAGATGACTTGGTTTGTCCTCTCACACATTATATTCTAGTGCACTAATTGGGCTGGACACATTTTAAAAATATGTGCTCAGGTGGCTGCAAACTTCCTGGTGCATTATAAATTTACAACTCCCCCCAAACCCTGAGGTGTGGCAGTTACTTGATGCCCATTTGAGGATCAGTTTTCAATTAACTTGAACTGAATGCCTTTAGCAGTCTTGGACAAAGCTGCTAATCCAGAACAGCTTTGAATATAAACCTCTGCTTCCAAATAAATATATCATGTGAAGATCAAAATAGCTGTTTTTCTTCTCCCCTTAACATTGGAGGAAAGCCCGGATCTGCTGCTGCTCCTTAGGATGCTCTCTTTGGGACAGGGGGCCTGGGACATGATTGACAGCCAAGTCTTCAAGGAACCAAAAATGGTGAGCCCTTTTGATGTTAAGAATTTAACACATTTAATCAAATTTAGACTTGTTTATTATTTTATTGCATTCCTGATTAAACATTTGTTCTCCAAATGTCTCATCAGAGCTTTCTTGGGAAAAAACAGTTGTCACAGAGCAGCTGTTTTGGACATGCTGAGAGCTTCCATTACCCACCTTTTTATTTTCATGGGTGCCTGGTCCTTACTGTTTTAAAACCAGCCTGTACCTCTGTTAAATACTCCACTGGTTGCTCATTGCTCTGTCATTTTTCCTGGAATCTTGCACACAACTGATAGGTTTGTAAAACACGTCTTGCATGAGGAAAGCAGGATTTCCAGGAGTGGTCTCAAACTCTGGTAGCAGTTCAGAAGCTTTTCATTGACAAGAAAAATGTTTTTTCCCTCCCAGCTCTCTGTTACAGCAGTTTAATGTGTACATTGAACTGTAATCTTTCCATGCTTTGAAAATCCTTTCTCAGTGTTCCAGGAATCCCTGCTGTAGTTCAGCTGAGGGCAGGAGGGCCAACCCTGGTGTTGCACAGCAGGGCTGTTCCTCAGGAGGAATTTGCTGTTTCTGTTCTCAACTATAAGGCAGTAAATGTTTTATAAATATCTAGGGGCACATTTGAAGTCTCCAAAACACATTCACTCCTGGCTGCTGGTATATTTAAATTCACCCAGTGAGGGTGTGCACAATGCTGGGACTGTAGCAGTGAGAGTGACCAGTAATTCTGAAGGTAGTGCTGTGATTTATGCTCTCTCATGAACCTATAAGGGAAAATGCTCAGTTTTTTTTCCAAAAGTCTCTTTTGGGAGTCTCTGAATCAGTCTTTAAAATCTGTTTTATTTGTGGTTGTGTTACCACAAATAAGCCTGGGTGGTGCTGGGAGTCAGTGATTGTTGATATCAGCAGTTTGAGGTCATCCTGAGCACATCCCATGCCTGGAGCCGTGCTGGGAAGGGCCTCTCAGAAGAAATGCAACACAATCGTCCAAGGAAGGGTTTGAGCAGGAGTGTTCCTATAGTGAGATGAAGTACAGTTTTCCTAATTACCGTGGAATGTGTGGAAGTGAATTATTCAGGAATTTTGACTGGAACTGGATGTCTATAAGCCAGTTTTCCTCAGTGTAGGATGAGGCTCCTCACACTGCCTTGCTTGTGTCACAGCACTTCAGGACCATCGGGTGGCATAATGTGACCGATGATGGCTTTGTTCTGTTCCCTCTGTCCTTCCCTCCCTCCAAGGAAGCCGAGCTGATCACCAGGTTCCTGCCCCTGCTGATGTCCTTTGTGGTGGATGACCACACCTTCACTGTGGATCAGAAGCTGCCCTCGGAGGAGAAGGGACCAATCCCGTACCCCAGCGCCATTCCCGAGGCTTTCACCAAGTAGGTGCCGGGCCCCACCCACTGCAGGGTCTGGCACCAAAGCAGCAGGGAGCCAGCCAGATGTGGCAGGGGAAAGCTGCCTGTGCTAAAGGCAAGGCTTCCTGGGATGAGATTCAGTGCTAATTCATCAAGTTTGATCTTTATTTTTAACAAAACAGGTTTCCCTTGTGCTCTCTCAAATAAAATTTATCTACATAAAGTAATATTTCCTATAATGGATCATTCTCTCATTGAATATGAGAGTATTTGGTGTTTCTGTTCAGCTTCCCAGGCAGTGAATGCTGAGTTTTGGGTGATATTTGGGTGCAGCTGGATGAGTGCCTATGTTGAAGAGCACTATTGTATCATAAAGTTGGCATTTTTGACACCCACCCTCTATCTGTTGACAACCTGTCACTCCAGGGACATCAGAAAGATAATTAGAACCTCTGTGTGCTCTGCTGTGTTCAGCTCTTCCACTGATTTCTAGCACAATTCTTGACTGTGTGCCAGAATCTGGGATATTGGGTCCTGGTAGTTGTACTCTCCTCTCCGGTGTTGATGTTTGACTTTTGGAAGACTAAAACATTATTGGATTTTGTATAATTTTTGAGTATTTGGGCTTCTTCTAAGGCCCATTTTGAACAGCACTGTTGTCAGGAATACATTATAAATGTTGGCAGTTGAATCCAGCTGTTTGCTGAATGTTCAGTTTTTCTGGAGTGTGGTAGTGAAAATAGGGATGATCCATCTGCTCACTCACTGAATAGCTGCTCTTCAGTGGGTTTGAGGTTAGCCACTGCTGTACCTGCTTGATAACTATCCCAAAAGTACTTTAAACCTCTTCAAATTAAAAAAAAAAAAAAAAAGAAGCTTTATTGATGAATAAACTTTGCTTGTGCCATAACAGGTTCCTGCAGGAGAACAGAATAGCTTGTGAGATTGGGCTGTATTACATCCTCCACATCACCAAACAGAGGAACAAGAATGCTTTTCTGAGGCTCCTGCCAGCACTAGGTAAGTTTTTGTCTTATCTTCTGTTTGCCTTGTATTGGACACCCAAGAGGCCACTAAACCTGGAGTGACAGGGATGTCAGACCAGGGACATGATGTTCTGCCTTTGGCTCTTCTGGTGACTTAGTTGTGAGTCCTTGCAGGAGTGTTTGAGTTCTGCAATTTTCTGCTGATGTGAGAGTTTAGGGACAGTGCTGAGGTCAGTGGTTCCTTACATCAAGGCCTCCATTAACAATGAGATCAGTTGAGAACCATTTGGAATGAATCTGAAGGATAACAGAGCAGGTGCCCCAATTCTGCTGCTGCCCACAGTGATTGCAGGTGGTCAGAAGTTGCTGGGACTTGGCTTTGTGTGGTGGAAAAACTGGTAGCAAAATAGGACTGAACACAGCCTTAATTTTTTCATCACTATTATCTTGTTCAATGTCTCCTCTGGGATGAATTGCAGCAGAGCTCTGGAGCAATCTGCTCCTAATCTTTTATGTCTGAAGGATCAAAGCCACCTGCCTGGGCTGCCTGTTACCAAAGGAAATGAGAAAAAAATGACTGAAAGGAAGTAGGCTTACATTAGATATTGGGAAGAAATTCTTCCCTGTGAGAGGGGAGAGGTCCTGGCACAGGGTGCCCAGAGCAGCTGTGGCTGCCCCTGGATCCCTGGCAGTGCCCAAGGCCAGGCTGGGCAGGGCTGGGAGCAGCCTGGGACAGTGGAAGGTGTCCCTGACAGTGCCAGGGGGTAGCACTGGATGAGTTTTAAGGTCCTTTCCAACCCAAACCATTCTATGATGAAACCTCACTGCAGGGTTTTCAGCAGCTCTGTGGACAGGTTTTGACACATCCTTGTCAGTCTCTGTCTCTTCCCTTTCCATGTTTCATAGTTGAGACATTCAGTGACTTGGCCTTCAGTGACATTTTCCTGCACCTGCTCACTGGTAACCTCACCCTGCTCAGTGATGAGTTTGCACTCGAGGAGTTCTGCACCAGTCTCTTTGATGGCTTCTTCCTCACTGCCTGCTCCAGGTAAAGCAGATTTTTCCACTGGAGAGAGGGAGTTTACAGAATGCCTGACTTTTACTGAGCTTTTACTGCTTTGAACAGTAGTTTAGTAGTTCACCAAATTCTTCACAAGCAGTGGAAATATCAGCCTGATGCTGTTTTCCTTTAAGGAAAGGTGTATGTTTTGGGATGAAGTTTTTATCACCAAAATGGTTATGTCTTGACTGTGAATTATTATCTAAACTGCTATTCATTATCCCTAAGGTGGAGTTGCAAAGGAGAATATCCTTCAGGCTTTGCAGTAGCTCTGGCTATGGAGAGTTAACTTCAGGTCTTTGCAGTATCAGCAGTGTGCAAAAATCTGTTGTTACCTCTGGTCACTCACTCTGGCTTAGCTGGTGGCCTGCAGACAAGTTCAGCCTCCAGAAAGCTTCCTGAAACGTGGCTGAAATTACTGCTGGAGCACAGCAGCCTCTGCTGCTGCTTCCTCCACACACTCTGTGCTTAAAAATCTCCCCCTCCCTCCTCACAGTTGTGTAGGTAATTCACTCCTGTTGAATAATTCCTTTAATCCTTGAAGGTCTAAGGCAGTGTTAGTGCTTATATTAAGTTAGCCCCTTACAGAAGCTCCAATTCTCAGGGGTTTTGGATAATTACAACAAAGTCTGTGGTGGGGTGAATTATTCTGTTGCTCTGGCTTCCTTGTTCTCAAGATACTTGTCTTGGTTACTGTGCTTTCAAATGGCTCTTGCAGGAAGGAGAACGTGCACAGACATGTGCTCAGGCTGCTGCTGCATCTGCATCACAAAGTGGCCCCAGCCAAACTGGAGTCTCTCCAGAAAGCTTTGGAGCCCACCAAGCAGGTAGGAAGGGAAGCAGGAGAAGGGGATTACTGGTTGCAAGTGAAAGCAGCTGCCTTTTCAGACATTGTTTAATGGAGCACAAGCTCTGCTTTCCAAGTGTTCCAGGCTGTGGCCATTTTAATTGCCTTGTCGCTTCCTCCTCCTGTGTTGGTTTGTGTTAAACACACAGGGTGAAGCTCACTTGGTGCTCTGGCTAGAATGGAGTGTGACTGTCCTGTTTCCCCATCCCTGATTCTTGTCCTGCAGAGTGGGGAAGCTGTGAAGGAGCTTTACAACCAGCTCAGTGAGAAACTGGAGCTCCGCAAGCCCAGCCCAGCTGAAGTGACTGAGACTCCCTCCATGGAGCTGCCCCTGCCCACCGTGCCCACTCCAGCCTCACGCTGAGCTGGGGCTGCAGGACAGGACTGAGGGGAGAGGAGCTGAGCCTGTGCTGCCTTCTGAGTGTCTCTGCCCACGTGGTGGAAACAAAAACAAAGCCACTGAAGCTCCTTCAGGAAACGCTGCAGTTCCCCCAACTCACTGGCTCTGGCTGGTTAGAAAACTGTATGCAGTGCGTTGCAAGGTTGACTTTTCTTAAAGATAGCTGAGTGTCTTCTTGTAGGTCCACTTGAAATCTGACTGTACATTTTTAAAAGAAAAAAAGAACATGCATATTTTTAAGCTTAGCATCCTATGTTTTTAAACTCTGCTCAGTGAGTGTGGAGCCCTGGTGTGGCTGAGCAGGTGGCGTGGGCTCTTGAGGCTGATCATGGCTTCCTTTGGCCTTGGTCTGCCCCTTGGGGTCTCTGGACAAGGTGCTCAAGAGGAGGAAGAGTCAGAGGAGATGAGCTCCACTGAAACCAGTTCCTGTTTGAGGTTCCAGCTCTTGTGGCACATGGTAAGATGTGCTGCACTGTCAGAGGTGTCCAGTGCTGCCACCAACCCGGGCAGCAGTCAACAGCCTCTTCTCAGATGGACTTTCACAAAGAGAGCCAGAAATTGAACCAGTCTCTCCCCTTTCCTCCCAACTTTTCTTCAAAGGAGTAGCATGAAGTGAGTCGTGGAGCCAGTTACAAAGAGCAAGGCTCTGATGTTCCTCAGTGACAGTAGGTCTTGAGTGTAGGTGGAGTGAGATTCAGTTTGTGAAAAAATAGAATCATAGACATTTCCTGGGTTGGAAGGGACCTTTCATATCATCCAGTCCCACCCCTGCCATGGACACCTCCCACTGTCCCAGGCTGCTCCAAGCCCCAATGTCCAGCCTGGCCTTGGACACTGCCAGGGATCCAGCAGGAACCCTGTGCCAGGGCCTGCCCACCCTGCCAGGGAACAATTCCTGCCCAATATCCCACCCATCCCTGCCCTCTGGCAGTGGAAGCCATTCCCTGTGTCCTCTCACTCCAAGCCCTTGTAAAGAGTCTCTCCACCTTCCCTGAAGGCTCCTTTCAGGCACTGGAAGGTTGCAGTTGGGTCACCCAAAGCTTCTCTTCTCCAGGCTGGCAGGCCTGTTCTTCATGGCTCACTTGTGTCACTGTTTCTGTTCCACTTCTGCTTTTGCTTCTGCCTCAGCTGGAGTGTGCAGGGACCTGTTCAGTGCCCAACCACCCTCTGAGGAAAGAACCTTGTCCTGATACCCAGCCTAAACCTCCTTTTTTTCCCCCATCAGCTTTTGTTTCCTGGGACTTGAGCACTCTGAATGCCAGGTCATGCTCAGGAGACTCTTCTGTTTCCTGAAGCTGTGTCCAAAAAAGCCAAACAAACACAGTAGTTAAATAGAGGGGTGGAACTCCCTCCCCAGTGCTGCTCCCTCCCCCTCTGTGTGGTTTTCTTCCTCCTGAGCTCAGAAATGCTGTGTGAGGGCAGTGACACCCTCCCTTCACCACACTGGTGCTTTTTTTCTCCTTTGGTGAACTCATGATACCCTGGGGGGAACAGGAAAGGTGGGAGATGTTTGTGTTTGACAGGTGCACTGTCCTGTATCCCACATTTCCCATGCTCCTCTTGGAGCTCTCCACTGCAGCTCCCGGGGTTCAGGCTGGCTTTGGGAGCCTCTCAGCACTTCTGATACTGGATTTGTTGGAAACAGGATCTGGGTGTAACAACTGGGTCTTTCCTGCAGAGTTTTGGTTTCAAACCGTTTAAACTGTCCTGGTAACTTAGACCAAAAAACATCCCACACTGCTGCCAAACCTTGGCCATGAACCTGCTCAGGCCCATGCTCTGCTCAGACTTGGAGGTTATTTTAGGATTGTGTTGGGGATTCTCTTGGTCACTTGAGGTTCCTCATATCCCAAGGCTGATGTGGTGGTGCTCTCCTGCAGCAGGAATTTGTCATCCAACATGGTTATTTTTTTACTGCTTGGTACAAAGGTCTGTACCTGCAGAACTGTCACACACAATGGTGATTTTTCCCAGTGTTGTACATCCATGAAGAAACTGAATCCCAGAATATGAACTGGCCATTCCCAGTGCTGGTGGCAAGTTTGGCTGAGAAGGGGAGAGCTGGGCAGCTGAGAGGGAGTGGCTGCCAGTCCATGCTCTCCTGGCCTGCTGCTGCTCAAGAGTGTGAGTAGAGAGACAATTTCCAGAAAACAATTTTAGTAATGAACATCTGCTTGCACATTTTGGTAGTGAAAATCTTCCATGTTTTGAGATTCCTGTGCCAGGAATCACACAGACTCCTGTTGTGTAGGTAAACCCAGCATGGCAGGGTTTACCTACACTGGGCTGCAGGGGCTGGGATTCCAGGGATCCAGGGGTGTGGATGTGCAGGATCTGTGATTCCTGGGATCTGGGCTGCTAGGGATCCAGGGGTGTGGGGTGCAGGGTGCTGGTGTGCCAGGGATCCAGGTTACAGGGATCCCAGGGTTTGGGGTGCAGGTTGCTGGATGTGCAGAGTCTGGAGTTCCAAGGGTACAGGGTATGGGGTGCAAGGTGCTTGATGTGCAGGGTCTGAGATTCCAGGGATCTGAGGGTGTGGGGTCTGGGATTCCAGAGATCTGGGCTGCAGGGATATGGGGTGCAGGGTGCTGCACGTGCACAGTGCTGGGGTGCAGGGCAGTGGCTTTTCCCCGTGCCAAGGCCAGGATACCCTTGGTTCTGCTCTGGGGCTCCCTCTCAGAGGAGTTCTCTCCCTTCTGCCGGCCCAGCTCCGGGGGAGGCTGAGCCGGGCTGGATTAGGGAATTTTCTCCCAGTCTTTCAGCACAGGCACTGCTGTGGGTGTGCACTAGAGGGTGGTGCAGCCTTGCGTGCCCTGAAATCCTCCCGGACTGGCACACGGGAGCTGGAATCCTCCCTGCTCACACTTGGAGGTGACAGTTTGTACAGCACGGCCTGCGGCACGAACAAACCGTGCATTCTCTCTGAACCCACGGAGCCCGACTGCAGAGAGAATTTTTACAAAGAATTCAGGTCTGTGGGTTTTCCTGAGGGATCAGAGGAACTCAGTGAGGCTCTTCAGGTTCAGCTGGGCTGTGATTTACAGGATAACAAGAGGTGGAGAACTGAAGCCATTGTCAGGCATCCTCACGCTCCTGGATGCTCCAGAGCATCTGCTCCTGGGCAGAACACCCTGTTCCTGGTGCTGTGGGCACTGCACCCCCTGGAAAATGGTTGGGAACAATGAATGGGAAATGGTGCAGATGGCTGGAGGGAAGATGAACATTGAAAGGAGTGTCTGAAAAAGGCAGGAGCAGCTGCTGCACAGCAGAAAACTGAGTTCTCTCTCTCTAAGAGACTTTTCTGGCAGAGCTGCTCCAAGATTCAGGCTTTGCAGTCTCCTTTAGGTTAATTCTGGTGAGTTATGTGTAGTGGGGAATTTGGTTTGTAACTTCCCATGTAAAAGAGAAGTTTCCCTTATCCAGCTCTTTGGGGTGAATCTGTCTTCAACTTTGGAAGAGTTGCATCTAGCCCAGAAAATGAAATGACATGAAAAATCTTCTTAACTCCTGTCCTGGTTTCAGCTGGGAGAGAGGTAATTTTTTCTTAGTTATTTAATTACTTTTTCAGTATAATTCAGCCATTTGAGGGTAGAGAACATCCCCAGTTTTGCCTGTAGGTGCATTAAAGGTGTTTCTGTCTGCTCTAAATGCTATTTGAGCTCTCCTCAGGCTGGGGCTGTCTCAGGAGGTGTGTTTGGAGGTGCCCAGCAGCAGGGCTCTGTGGGGCAGGGCTGTGCCACAGCCTGGACCGGGGTGCTCTGAGTCTGGAGGCAGAGGCAGAGCACACAGGGCTCTCCAGGTCTCCAGCCTTTATTCCATTTTGATGGGTGACACACAGGTGCTGCTCTATGTTCCCTTTTGTACAGCAGTGAGAAGCCTGTCCTGGCACACAAGTGCCACTGTTCCTCCAGCTGTGTCCGTGGATGGGAGTCTTGATGGAGCAGCTTTGCAGGAGAAAGAAGTATTCCTGCACTTTCTGTCTTTGCAGCTCTGGTAGATCCTTCTGTGACCTCTCTGCTCTCTCCATTTGCCTTTCTCACCTTAATTTCCCCTCCAGACTGTTTTGTTAACAAGGACCAAGCTCCTTCCCCATGGCTCTGAACCCCATGGGTGTCCTTGCCAGCACTCCCCTTCCACCAGGGCCAGGCTCAGCATTAAAAACAAGGGGCAGATCAGCATCTCAGAGCTTCAGGTGGGTGTAAAACCTGGATTGAGGGCAGCTCCACCCAGGGCCACTCAGTGCTGAGGACACATCAGACAGGGCTGCTGCCACAAGGTTGCTCCAATTCATGGGCATCCTCTGCATTCCCTGCTCTTTGCCAAGTCCCTTCCATATTCTTGCCCTCTGTGGTGCAAAAAGGATCATCAGCAAATTGAGGAGAGTCCAACAGCACGTGGAGCCCACACCAAAGATAACAAGGTCAGTCCAGCTGGAGGGAGAACTTCACCAAAGCAGCTGAACCATCTGTGTGGGTGGATTTCAGCCTGCTGGACCTGCCAGGGGAGTTTGAGGAGAAGGACAAGGCTGAACAACTGGAGGCAGTGAAACCTGCTTCCTTTTCTAGCAAAACAATTGCACAAGGGGCAAAGGTGTCTCAGCTGGGCTGACAGAGCTACCTCGGGGTGAGTCTGTGCTCTGCTTCTCCTCATCAGCAGGGTCTGGGCCCAGGGAAGGGGAAAAACATCCCTGGGAGATCACAGCCTCACATCTGCTGTGGTGGAGAGAGCAGCCCAGGAGCGAGAATCAGAGTCTGTCCTCCTTCAACAGCTTCTGTGAATGTCATTCTATGGCAAGAAATGGAGAAAGAATCAGCAGAGTTTGGGTTGGAAGGGACCTTAAATCCCATCCCACCCCCTGCCATGGCAGGGACACCTCCCACTGTCCCAGACTGCTCCCAGCCCCAATGTCCAACCTGGCCTTGGGCACTGCCAGGGATCCAGGGGCAGCCCCAGCTGCTCTGGGCACCCTGTGCCAGGGCCTGCCCACCCTCAGATATTCCTGTGGTAATTCCTGTAACCAGCCCTCCAGCCTGAGCCAGAATAAACCGTGCTGGTTCTTGTGCCGTTGTCATAAAAAACCAGTCCAGGACTCAGGAGACAATTGTTATTCTAGTTTTAATATTAATGTTTTTCCCTCAGGCCAGCATCAATTTGCTGTTCCAAAGCTGAGTTGCCTGATGAGGGTTAACAGAACAAAGAAGTGGTGAAATGTGTACAAAATCCTGGCAATGAATCATTACCAATCTGATACAAAGCAACCCAGTGATTAGGAATGCAGTTTCATTCAGGCACAGTTGTAGGTAGAAGCAAGTAAATACCCTCAGAAGAAATGTGTCTCGTAGCATCTGTTCTTTCTTCTGTTAATTATCGACTCATGTGAGCCTGTGGAAGGAGCTGACAGATTCTGCAAAGCCCCTTGTTCTTTTTAACTCTGAAACTCCATTTTCATCTCTGCTCTGAAGGCTGAGAGCTGCTCTGGCAGTTTGTGTCCACTATCCTCTCTGCTCCCAGACATGGAAGGGAGGGAGCCCTGGTGTGCTGAGAGAGCAAAGAGAGGGCTGTGGCTGCAGTGCTTTATTCCCCTGAGCTCACACCTTGGTCCAGGTGTCATCAGTGGCTTGTGAAACCAAGCCTGGGTGCCAGCAGCAGCAAATCATCTGCTCCAGTGGGTGCAGGCAGGTTTGTTCCCAGCCCACGTTCTCCAAACCAGCACCGTGGTCTCTGCTCAGTCTGCACTGAATAATCACAGAATTGCAGAGGGATTTTTACAGGTTCCTTGAAGAGCAGCCAAAGGGCAAGGAAGGGAATTTGTTTTCCATCTCTCCTACACCCAGCAGGACAACATTCATGGGCTTTGGCTGTGAGATGCAAACAGCCCTGCAACCAACAGGGCCCTGCCTGGGGGATTTGGGGACCCCAGGACCTCCAGCCCACCTTGGCCAGTGCTGTGTCTAAGCAGAGGAACTTGCACTTGCAGGTGTTTGTGGCCTGACTCTGCCTGGGGGTGTCACTGGACCTTTTGGATGCCACAGGAATTTTGGGCCATGACCTCATGGCCTCTTGCAAGAGCTCCTTGTCCTGATGTTTCAGTTTGACCTGTGTGTGGGAGGTTTGGTGTTTCCAAAACTTGTCTGCCCTGGTAGCTGGAGGGATCCTGCAGCCTTTGGGCCTCAAAAGGGAAATGCAGATCATTGTCTTTGCAGTGAAACTCAGGAATTCCTTCTAAAAAGCCAAAAATTGCAGCAAGGTTTAGGTCAATCCTGATTTAACCGGTTGTTGCTGCCTTTTTGTGATGCACCTTGGGGGTTGTGAGAGTTCTGGGTCAATGGTGAGCCTCACAAAGGAGGGTTTTCCCATTTGTTACTCAGCCACACCACATTCCAGGTGGAAGAATGGGATGATGGATGCTTCCCAGGAGCCTGAAGGAATGTGATTGTTGGTGTTGCAGGGCGCCCTTGGGGCTGCAATGAATATGAATATTAACTGGCACTTACCACCTCTGGCTCTTAAAATCTCTTTAGGAGTAAAGAGGCTTAGACTGACACCCAAACTGAGGGAAAGTGGCCCTGGGGAGCAGAGGGACACAGTCCTGTTCCTCAGGGCCTTTGCTCCAACAATGCACAACCCAAACAGTGGGAATGCTGCAGCAGCTGGGCTTGCAAGGGGTGAAGGGCTGGTGAATTATTCTGGGTTTTAATTTCAGCCCAACCAGCTGGACTGAGCCTTGGACAAAGAAGCTTGATCTCATGTCCACCCCGGTTTTACAAAGGAATTTCAAACCTGCCCTTGCTGCTGTTAGGAATGAGATGTTGTCATTGCTCAGGAGCTCAGCTGCATCCCTTCTGTGTCTGCTTCCAGCTTCTCTGCACGGCTTTGTGCCCCACCAGAACTGGGGCAGACTGCTTTGTCTCCCCAGGTTTGCTTTTCATTCCCTGCTCTCCAAAGCCTGCCTGAGTTCCAGGCTCTCTGACACCACCCCAGGTCCTGCTTCCCTCTCCCTTCAAGCTGGGGAGCTTCTCTCCCTTCCCAGAGCCCCCAGCCAGGAGGTGTCAGTGCTGTGGGGCTGTGTGAAAGCAGCAGCAGCAGCAGGGGCAGGTGAGGAGTGCTGCTCTGCACTGGAGCCCTCTGCAGAGCAGTGCAGAGCTGGGGAGCAGCTCAAGGCTCTGGCCTGCAGGTGAGCTTTGTTTGGTGCCTGTGTTATGTGATAATGCTGTATACACATTTCATTGCCTTATCTCTGAGTACTGATGATTATCAAACAGGGCAAGAGCCCAGCTGTTAATTGCTCCCAACCCTCAGGAATCCCCAGGAGCTTGCAGGTACCTGCTGGGCTCTGCTGGCAGTGGTTGGACACATGAAGGATCTTCACAGGTGCTTCTGCTCCCACCAGATTTCTTCAGGAGAACACCGAGGCTGTGCCCTTGGGCTGAAGTTGTGGAATCACAGAATTCCAAACTGGTTTGGGTTAAAAGGGCCCTTAAAACTCATCCCATCCCGCCCCTGCCAAGGCAGGGACACCTCCCACTGTCCCAGGCTGCTCCCAGCCCTGTCCAGCCTGGCCTTGGGCACTGCCAGGGATCCAGGGGCAGCCACAGCTGCTCTGGGCACCCTGTGCCAGGGCCTGCCCACCCTCACAGGGAACAATTCCTTCCCAATATCTCATCTAAATCTACCTTCAAGCTGAGGGCAGAGAGGAAACACCAACATGCCAGGGCTCCCCACTGCTGTGGGTCCTGTACCCCCTGTACCCCATGGCCACCACAGGGGTCCCTCAGCAGCACCCTGCCCTCCCAAACTGGGCTTTAATCACTCTAAAATCTACAATTTTTTTTTACTCATTTGTCCAAGAACTTACTGCTTGTGGCTAGTCACAGTTTGGGAATCAGCTGTGCTCCCAGCTCACGAATTCTTGGCTTTTCTACCTTATGTAGTATTATTTTTATTCAGATGTTGAAGCTAACACCTCATCTACCATGAGTTGTTAGGAGTTATTCTGCTGCTCCTGCCCTGGTAACGTCCCTCCCTGTGGGAAAAGCTTCTCTTTGCTGGAACAAAGGAGTCACGTTGGGTTTACTCATCAAAAATTGCATATGTATAAAATATCAGTGCTGGCCTTGGTCTCCAGCCCTCCCCACGTCTGACTCGTGCCATACATTAGAACCCATCACCCGCAGCCTGGCAACTCTCTCTGTTGCCATGGGAACAGCTCCACCATCCTTCCACGGAGAACCTCAAATATTCCCATTTTCAGAGCTGCTAGAACACCTCCAGCCCTGGCTGCTTTCATTCACATGCTCACTCCTCTCCCAGTTTAGAGTTACTCAGCACTTCTGGGCTCCTCGTAAGCTGGCTGAGGGAAAGTCCCACAGCACTTGGAGGAGCAGAGGTTTGTCTGGGGCCACGATGCTGCCCTTGGGTTGATTTCATGTGCAGATCTCTCATGGAATTAGCATTCCCTAATGTGTATTAAACTGGTACTTAACAGAAAATTCTCAGAGCCCTGGCTACTGCACACTTGTCTGAACTTACACACCAAGGGTAAAAGTTTCTGAGGAACCTCTGGCCTCAGGTGGGTGAGGTGAGCTGGGCTGGGTGGGCAGCACTCCCCCGTGCTCAGTTTGTGGTGGGAGGGTTGTGATGTGTTTGTCACACCTGAATTGCACTGCCCAGCTCTCCCCGTCTGTGCAGCAGCTGTGGGATGGAGGATCCTGGGGATCCCTGGGTTTGCCCCTCCTCAGGGCCCCCTTTTCTGCAGCTCCACAGCTCCATTGGGCACAGGTTTGGTTCTGGATAACCATAAATAATTACTGAGGGCTTATTATGTCACTTATGGAAATACTGCACTGGAAGAACGTGAATTTTGACTAAGATGGTTTTAAAAACAATTCGGGGGGGGGGGGCTTTTTTGTTTTGGTTCATACAAGTGTCATAGGAAGACACTTTGTGCTTTTATCCTGCTAGAAACTCCAGTCACAAATATTGCATTGTGTCCATGGAGGAAAAAAGGGAGAGGCTGAGGGCATCTCAGGGTGTTCAGATCCTGGCACAGGGTGCCCAGAGCAGCTGTGGCTGCCCCTGGATCCCTGGCAGTGCCCAAGGCCAGGCTGGACAGGGCTTGGAGCCACCTGGGATGGTGGAAGTGTCCCTGCCCATGGCAGGGGTGGAACAAGATGAGTTTCAAGGTCTCTTCCAATCCAAACCAGTCTGGGATTCTGTGATCTGGTGACACAAGCAGATCTCAGCTAGATCCTCCACTCTAAACAGAAGGAGGTCGAGGGGCTGGGAGAGGAGCTGTGCTTTGGGGAGCCTGGATGCTGTGGCCACAGCTTTCCTGCACATCAGGAGCCTGTCAGAGCCTCACACCAGGAAAACAGCATCTGAAGGCTCAGGTAAGGGATAACAGCGAGGAAAAAAAAAATAAGAGAGTGAGAATACAGCAGGAAAAAAAATTCTCAGCTGCAAAATACTCAGCAACACTCCTGAAGATTGGCTCGGTGCAGCCCCAAATCCTGAGGCGCTGGGAAGAGCCAGCTCGGAGGATCCCGGCCGCTGCCCGCGGTTGGATTACTCGCCGGCAGTGCTCGGGCACGGAGGGGCGGCTGCTCCCCGGCGGACACAGCCATGAGCCGGGGGGGCTGCAGGGGCTGCCCGTGACCCAGCCGCGCTCCCTGTGCCGCTCTGCCCGCCACGGCACCGGCCTCGCGTCCCCGCGGATTTCTGCAGCGCTGCCTCGCTCGCACAGAGCCCAGCCCGCTCCCTGCAGCCAGCTTTGATCCCTGCGGCTTCCCGGAGCCCTGCCCGCAGCACGGCTCCCCCCGAGCAAATGTCACCTGCAGCCAATGAAGCAGACCCCGAGGTGCCGCGAATGGATCCCAGGATTCTCATTTTCCTGCTCTACGTGATGATCCTGCACGAGCTGGTGAGTGGCTGGATGGAGTACCAGAAGCAGATGGCCAAGCCAAAGAAGCAGGCGGGTCCGGTGTGGTCCTCCAGGTGAGTCGCTGCCTGTGCTGTTCCCAAAGGGGATATTTTGATGGGAGGATTGTTTTTGTGTGCATCCACCGGTCCTGATAGCTGTGTCTGTGTCTGTCTCATCTGCTGGGCATTATGCACTGAGGGGGGATTAAGGTCTGTTAATCCTCTGAGCTGCATTGTCTGAGCATCCCCTGCATTCGACACACTTGCAGATAAACACGCCTGTCATTTGCCTGGGGTTTTTTTGGGATTTTTTTTTCAGTGGAAATGTGCTGTAACTCAGCATATTTGCTGTGACTCAGGTTCCCAATCACCAGACCTGGAAGAGAAAAATGTGGGTAGCACAAGGAGCTACACTTCATGCATGATATTCATCAATGAGGCACAAACCTCCAGAGACTGCTTGCAATCAGAGTATTTCATGTTAAATCACTACTGTGCATGTCACTAGCTCTCCGTCTCCTCCCACTCCCTGGGCTGTGCCCACTACACCAATCCCTTGTTTTCTGCCCAACAACAAAAATAAGCTGAGAAATAAGGGCAATTAATGAAAAATTCTGCATATCTTTAAGATTCAGATCTGCTCTTGCAAACATTGTTTACGCGTTGTTCACATGTAACAGTGTTTGGGGTTGTAGTCAGCTTGGTTGGGGTCTTATCAGGAAGAATATCTGGATATTAGATATTCCTTATCTTCCATCAGCCCTGGGATTAAGGAATCACACCCCAAAATCCACCTCCTGCCAGATCTCAGGCTATGGCACACCAACCCCTCAGAGCTTTGGACCTAAAAATGTACCCGTGACCCAGTTTGCTCCAGGTCTGGCTGCTGCAGCTCGAGTGCACAGAGCTCTCAGCTCAGTCCTGATCCTAATCCTGTGATGTGCATCATTCCCAGCCCCAATTCCAGCCCTGCTGTGCCTGTGCTGCACAAACACCCCCCAGAGGTGGCTCCATCGATGAAACCCCCAGAGAAGGCAGTGCTGTGAGGATGCACCCAAGGCTCGCTGGAAATCAGCAGCTCCCAGCCCCTTCATCCACAGCTCAGGAATACCATCCCTGGCTGGATTTCCACAGCTCAGGAATACCATCCCTGGCTGGATTTCCACAGCTCAGGAATACCATCCCTGGCTGGATTTCCAGAGTAGCAGAGCTCAGCTGCACCTTGTGCAAGTGAAATGATCAGCACTGGGAACACTGCCATGGGTGGAGACAGCACAGAAATAGCTTGAAAGGGACGGGGCTGGCTGGGTTCTGATCGAGGTCAGAGGCAGATTTCCTCGCCATCTCCAAGGCAGAGTGCAGGGAGGAACTGGGACACAACTTGCACTGAGCTCGGGGGCACCCTGATGCCAGAGAGAAAACCTAATTTATTTGGGTTACTCGAAGCCATCAAACAACTTGCATTAGCAGCCAGAATTACGTGCCAAGACTGGGGGTTTTTAAAGAGAATTAGGTACTCCATCAAAACCAAAAATGCCCAAGAGCTGCCACCTCACCCAGCCTTGTTTTGGGATGTGGGACCATGCTGGATGATCCGGGCAGGGCTCTACATCCTGGAGCCATCCCGGAGCCATCCCAGCCCTCTCCATCCCAGCTGGGTGTGCAGCCCACACTGGTCCTGCTGTCACAGCCCTGCTCCTGCTGCTCCTCCAGCTGCCCCCAGCTTGGAAAGCAGAGCCACCAGGTCTGTGTGGATCACCTGGATAATTCACAGGTTGCACCACAAGCAGGTGAAGCTCTGTGACCCAGAGAACTGCAGAATCACAGGAGGAATTTGGATCCTTTTAGAGGAATTAAGAGTGTCCCGTGTCAGTCTGTCCTTGCTGGTTCTGGTGTAGCCTGGGCTCACACATCCCTGCTGCAATAATGTGAGGTGTTCTTGACTGATGAGCCCACGAGGTTTCCAGTGCCCAGAGAGCACAGCTGGAACCAGATGCTCATCCTTCAGTTTGGTTGGGCTCAGAAAGCGCTCAGAAACTGCCACATCTCTGGCCTGTGCATGGAGTTCAAGCCGTGCCTCAGCAGTGGGGAAAGCTTCCTCACGCCTTGCACTGGGCCAGGACTGGCACAGCACCTGCTGCAGAGCGAGAACAGGGACCTGGGACACCCGGCCAGCCCAGCCCGGCCCAGCCTGCCCAGCCCAGCCCAGCAGAGCCGAGCCCAGCCCGGCCCAGCCTGCCCAGCCCAGCCCAGCCCAGCCCAGCAGAGCCCAGCCCAGCCCAGCCCTGCCCAGCCCTGCCCAGCCCAGCCCAGCCCGGCAGAGCCCAGCCCAGCCTGCCCTGCCCAGCCCAGCCCAGCCCACAGGTGAGCACAGAGTAAGCCCCGTTCCCAGCCCAGCAGAGCCCAGCCCAGCAGAGCCGAGCCCAGCCCAGCCCGGCAGAGCCGAGCCCAGCCCAGCCCAGCCCAGCAGAGCCCAGCCCAGCCCAGCCCAGCCCTGTGGCAGCGGCAGTGAATCGCCGCCCGGGGGTCTGTACAAATCACAAACGGGAGGGGACTGCTGGGGAACGCATCTCGAGCTGTTTATTTTCCAGCATCAGTCTCATGACGTGTAAAGCTGTTTATTTTCCAGCATCAGTCTCATTACATGGGGATGACAATGGGAAGATGCCAGCAGCTCACATCCGCAGCAGCAGACAAAGAACTCAATGTTAACTCAAGTGTTAATACACAAACCATTATTTTATTCGTCCTTACTTTCTACTTTCTCATATAATTTTTTTACTAAAAAATCTTATAGCTACCCCTTAACTCTAATTACAGTTCTACTATTTCTAAAGCCTACCTTTTACAACTTTCCTAAAACCCTCTAATTTTAAAGATTCCCACAGCAGTGCAGCCTCGCAGGGCTGGCGCCATCCCCAGCCAGCAGGAACGACAGCGAGGGGCTCGTCTGCTCTGGGACTCAAGGGTTATAGGATTTTAGGAAGGATTTGCAGACACTGCCATGGCAGCCCTCCAAAACCTTCCTGTAAGAGCCTAACCCTGAGGTGAGAGCAAGGCAGAGCTCCTTGGATGAGCTGGGAGTGAGGGCACTGCTTCCCAGCACAGCCTGGAGCTGGGCCAGCGCTGGGGAGGTGAGCCTCCATCTCCTGCCACTGGTAAAGGTAATTAACATCCAAACCAATTAGGAAATTCAGTTATAAACAGCGAGCTAATTAGGAATTAGGACAGGAGGGTGCTCTGTCTCGACAGTAGCCTCAGCCCAGGCAGATTTCAGGGCTCTTCCTCCTTTCGTGGCTGTTGAGTAGTAACAGGCTCTGTTGTGAGGCAGCTTTTTCTCACATTCACAGCTTTCCCACAGCTCGTCTTCCTCCGCCCCTGGAGTGGCTGGCGGCTCCCCCGCCCCGCTCCATTCATCAGCCTCTCCCGGTGCCCTGCGCTCCCTGCTCCCCTTCCTCCGGGAATCCAGCCCAGAGTCCGGACTGGATCATTTCACTGCCCCCCACAGGGTCACTGTCCCAGGCTGCTCCAAATCCCATCCAGCCTGGCCTTGGGCACTGCCAGGGAATCCAGCCCAGAGTCCGGACTGGAAGGGACCATAAAGGTCATTTCACTGCCCCTCACAGGGTCACTGTCCCAGGTTGCTCCAAATCCCATCCAGCCTGGCCTTGGGCACTGCCAGGGATCCAGGGGCAGCCACAGCTGCTCTGGGCACCCTGTGCCAGGGCCTGCCCACCCTCACAGGGAACAATTCCTAATTCCCAATATCCCATCCATCCCTGCCCTCCGGCAGTGGGAGCCATTCCCTGTGTCCTGTCCCTCCATGCCTTGTCCCCAGTCCCTCTGCAGCTCTCCTGGAGCCCCTTCAGGCCCTGGCAGGGGCTCTGAGCTCTCCCTGGAGCCTTCTCCTCTCCAGGTGAGCACCCCCAGCTCTTCCAGCCTGGCTCCAGCCCTGGAGCAGCTCCATGGCCTCCTCTGGACAATGTTTACTGATGAAGCCACTGGGGATCACAGGACAAGTGACTGAGCAGGATCCAGAAAGAGGAGAGGTCTCTGATCACCAGAGATCACCATGGACAGCCCTCTTGGCAGGAATGGGGAGGGGCTGTGCTTCACCCTGTGGGAATGTCACCCCAAATTCCTGCAGGCACTGCTGTGCCCACATCACCCTCTGCACTGGCAGCACAAGGTGCCTGTCTGCTGTGCCAGTCTGTTGCCAGCTTTGCAAATCTAGATGTGAAAATGGGGCCTGAAGGTGTTAGCCAGGAGGGAGGGGAGAAAAGCCTGGACACAGTGCCCAGGGAGAGGAGAAATGTCCAGGGCAAGTGGGTCTGAGTGTTCAGCTATCCCACAGGAGCTCCAGGTGAACACAACCCCACTGCTCCTGCAGCTGAGCCAGCTCTGTGACACTGTCCCCTCTGCAGGTGGTGCTGAGTCGTGGTGTGCTTGGCCCATGGAATGCTGGTTCACCCCAGGATCACCCCCTGACGGAATCCGGGATGGCAAAAATCCCAAAGAAGTGCCAGGAGTGCACATTGTTTGGTTTAGTGGTTTTAAGGACAACTGCTCAAAGATACTGGGGGTTTTGAAGGGGGTTGGTTTCAGTGGTGCCCAGCCAGAGGGGACAGTCCTGGGGGCTCTGAGTGTTTGTGGGGTTTATGGGGTTCTATTTAAGGGGTTATGGTGTTCTGTTTAGGGGGCTATGGTGTTCTGTTTAGGGGTTTATGGGGTTCTGTTTTGTGGGGTTTACATGGTTCTGTTTTGTAGGGTTTACGGGGTTCTGTTTAGGGGGTTATGGGGTTTTGTTTAGGGGGTTATGGTGTTCTGTTTAGGGGGTTTATGGGGTTCTGTTTAGGGGGTTTACGGGGTTCTGTTTAGGGGATTTACGGGGTTCTGTTTAGGGGGTTTATGGGGTTCTGTTTAGGGGGTTCTGAGCTGCACCTGTAGCTCAGCAGCTCTTTCCAGACCTCCAGTGGCCGGGGCAGGGAAGGTTCCCCTCAGCCAGATGGGGCAGAGCCCTGGGAGAGGCTCAGCCCCGACTCTGCCCACCCTGAGCACCGGGGCAGCACCCAGCACTCCATCCCTTGGCAGCAGCGGCGGTGAACCGAAATTCCCTGTCCTTTCAGGAGCCTTTGCTGGGTGCAGATGTGGCCCAGGCAGTAACCATGTCTTCTTGCTTTGTTCCCCAGCAGCAGCACGCCCAGGGCAGCCCCGTCCAGCTTCTCGCGGCCGCTGGTGCACTCGGCGCGCAGGGAGCGCTGCCGGGACTGGAGGAAGCCGGGCAGGATCATCCGCAAAGCCTGAGCCGCAGCTGCTGCGGAGACAGCCCCCCTCGGCTCTGCAGCACCTCCACACCGAGAGCATCCATCCTCCAGGGATCTGCGTCCTGCGGCTTGCCACGGCGGGGGGAATGAGCCCCTTCTCCCGGGAACCATCCCTGCGGAGCAGCGGGATGGCCCGAGCTGGGACAAGGATTCTGCCACCCAACACCATGAAGTGACTTTTCTTTCTTCTTCCCCAAGGGCTCAGTGGATGGAGAGCAGATTTCCCAGGGAAAAATGGAATTTGCTCCTGCATGGGCAGCCCTGGGAAGACTCCCAGTGGTTTCAGGCTGCTCTTCTTTCACTCCAGGACTGCTTGGACAGTCAGCAGCATTTCCCAAAGTGGCTGGAAAACCGTCAGTGTCCAGTTTGTCACCACTCCCAGGAGGAGCTGCCTCCCCTGGGGCACTCAGAAGTCACAGCACTTTGGGAATGCTGACTCCCTGTTAGTCTCATGCACTAAGAGCCTGCCAATTATTTTCTGCTTTTCCTCACCTTTGTTAAATGAGTTGCTCCAGGGAAGAGGAGGGAAAATGTCCTGAACCAGTGACTCAGAGTTATGTCATCAAATGCAATTTACTGCAATGGCCTTGTAATTAGCATTTTTGGAGCCTTCCCAGCAGCTGAGGCAAATAAATGTAAGAGCCACTTTCTAATGAGCAGATAGGTGGGGAAGGAATACAATCGTGCTCTTTAGACTCTGCTGTTCAGGCATAAAATCAGATTTTAGAGGCAAAAGTCAGTAATGCATCCTGCAGCCCACAGAGCTGCAATCGTGGAGCATGGAAGGATTCTGGGATTCTGACACTGGGCTCTTAACAGCAGCTGCCCATGGCAAAACTGCTCCTTATTTGCTGAACATAATGTTTGGCTCAAACACAGCCTGTTTTCCTCGTTGCCAGCCATTTGTGAGCCTGACTCAGGCTCACAGACACATTATCCAGAAGCAGATAGGAAGGGAATAGGAATAGATTATGCATTCATTATCCAGAAGTAGCCACCAGATACATTTGCACATTTGTCTGCTGCTCAGTTGTTTGCAAATGGTTCCTGGTGGCTGATGCTGTGTTTGTTCAGCCACCCAGGGCTGGAAGTTCCCAATCCTCTCTCCCAGGCAGGCTGCATCAGTGACTTGGATGTAAATCTCTGCTTTCACCTAGAGGAGATGAAGCTTCTACCTAGAAGTTCATGCCTTTTGTTGAGATGGTTTTGAAAAAGGATGCAGAAATAGCTGTGAACAGTTTCTGCACATTTCAAAGCATAAATTCTGTGAAATCATGAAATTGCATTTAAAAAATTATGAAATTCTGCATAAAAACTGAAATTGTGCCTCAGTTCTTGGACTCTGGGGCTGTTCCCCTGTCCTGATCCATGCAGGCACAAGTGACAGCAGCAAATGGAGATGTCGAGTGAAAATGCTCAGGATGTGTTCTGTGTGCTGGGGGAGTTTGCTTCCCTGGAGCTGAGTGTGTTTGGGGGATGTTCTCCCCACTCTTCTGCCATAGCCTGGGTGAGTTTGGGAGCTCTGGCTGTGGAAAAAGGGTTTGAATTAATTCCTGCAGTGGGGCAGGGTAGGGCTGGCCCCAGGACCACGCTGGGCTCCAGCCTCAGCAGGACAGACAGACTGAGCAGGGACAGAGATGCACCTTTAGGAAGGGTGAAGGGCCAGGACTGCCTTGCCCTGATGATCACGTGCTGGATTTATCCCTGTAAATACAAAATTGTTTACTCCCAATAAACTCTTTTACATACACAGGACTCAGCCTGTCTCTGTTCTCATTCAGTGTCTCTGATGGTTTTGCCTTTCCCAGCCTGGGAGCCAGTGGAGGTGTTGGCTGGAATCTGGTGGTGATCCAGTATGGATAAAAGCTCCATTGACAGCACAGATATTCATGTTCTCATCCTTTATCAGAGGAACCCAGGACTGCCATCCAGAGCCTGGTTTTGGGTGGTTGTAGGTTTGGGTTTTTTAATATTCAGGTCACTCTGCAGCTCTGCTGGAGAAAGTTCTGCCCAAGGAATGTACCCTGTGGTGGGAGCTGGTGGTGGTGGAGAGCTCAGGACCCACCAGCCTGCAGTGGTGTGGACCCCAGAGCCCTGAGGAGTGGCGAAACCCAAAGCTGGCTCCAGACCCTGCAGGGACTCACCCTCCCCTTGGCACCTGGGCTGACCAATGGGCCAGGGCGAGGGGGACACAGCCAAGGGTGGCCAGTGGGCACCTGTCTGTACCCCCTGAGGGCTTTGGGTCTGGCTCTGCACCCCTCAGCACCCCTGGACACACATTTCCCCTGTGCAGGAGAGGGGGAGACTCCTCTGCAAAGAGAGGCTGTGCCATGATGTCACAATGCACAAGGAATGCCTCTGGCCAGGAGTTCCCAAAATGCCCCTCACGTGCTGCAACCTGCCAGGGTGCCTGTTGCTGATTCCCTGACTTCTGGAACTCAGGCTGGGCCCTCCCGGGGGCTCCCCTGTCAGGAGAGACCCTCCTGGAGCAGTCTCGAGTCAGGAAAGAGAGATGCACTGGATTTGTTCGATCTTCAGGTTCTGGTTTATTATTATCTTATCTAGAGTTTTGCACGCTGTCCACACCAGGCTCAGCGCCACAAAAATGGCCAACAATCTCTCATTACAATGTCTTTTAAAGCTAAACTATCCAATTAAGCACTGACACCTAGATTACTTCCCCTTTTAACCCAATAACTGATCCCAAAGAACCCACAATGCGGATTTTTCCACCCAATTGCAAGATGCCACCCAAACCCATGAAGAAGAAACCCAGGATGACACCCTGTGCCCTCCAGCTTGCTTTTACCCACAACATACTAAAAATCCCAAAACCTAAATTTCCCACCTAAGTGATATACCTGCACTACTCTCTACCATCTGCTTCACACTTTTGTGGATTCCAGTCTATCTTGAAGTCTAGGAAACTTTCTCCATGGATGAGGGTCAAAGTCAGTGCTCCCCTGTGGGTCAAGGCACCCCGGAGCAGACAGAGAAATATTCTTGGTGCCCTGGCTTTCCACAGTAACCAGCAGTGCCTCTGACCCAAAACCAGCACAGCCACTGCACTGAGCTGGGCTACTTGGTCCAAAAGAAGACACATGCCCCAAAATACCCAAAACCCCCCAAGAACCAGCACTTCATGATGTGCAGCTTCCCCCAAGGGAACGGGGAAGTCACCTCCTGTGCCTTCAGCTGGGGCACGAGGCCGTGGGGGCCGTTGGCTCTGCTCAAAATAGATTCTGTGGGCTGCACCCTAAACCACACTTTTGTCAGAAAAAATAGCTTGAATTTCAGTTTGCAGCCCTTTCACAGTGAGTCAGTGAAAGCCCTCAGGGGGCTTTCAGTGAAAGCCCTCAGGGTCACCCTGGAGCTGCTCACAGGAGAGTTCAGGGAGGCTTTAAATCATCAACTTTGGACCATCCATGGATTAACCTTCCTGCAGGGACTGTTTCCATCAGGTCCCAAAGAGTTCATTGGGATGGAGCACTGGGATTTCACTCTCTGGGCTTTTAACCTCAGCTCTGGACGTGTCCTGCCTTACAGAGCAGAGAGTTGGGGTCAGTGAAGGTGGAGCAGGTTCACAGCTTGGATCTGCTGGAGCCCACACCCTGGAGATCATCTTCTGACCAGCTCAGCAAAGCCCTCTTGGGATTTCCTTTGGCCTAGGAAGGCATTTCCAGAAATTCCCATTTTCTGACCCACCCTGTGGCGCATTTGGTGTGACCTGGAGACGCAACGCTGCATCCACAGCTCACGGTGCCACCACTCTGCAGCCTGTCCCGGGCAAACTGCACCCACAGCTGCTGGCTTCCAGAGCTGCAGCTGAGGTCAAGCCAGGCAGCCCCTGCTGGTGTCAAATTCTGCCCTGGAGGGCACAGCTGCTCACATTTACTGGTGTCTGCAGCAGCTGGCAGCCCTGCCTGCCCAGCCCAGCTGCTGTGAGCACACACCTGCTGCTGCTGCTGCTGCAGTTTGGGAAGTGATGTCACCCCAGCAGTTTGGGAAGTGATGTCACCCCAGCAGTTTGGGAAGTGATGCCACCCCAGCCCTGCTGAGCTCTGCCCCCCTCGATGTTTTCTCTGTGGCCGGACCCTGCTCTCAGAACAACTCCTTCACCTCCATCCTCAACTGTGCTCGGCCCACGGTGTCTCCAGCCCAGAGGCTCCTGCTTTTGGGGCATTTTGAGCAAAACCCAGCTGTTTTGGTAAAGCAGCTGCTGCTTTTGCTGCTGAAATCTCCCACCCAGTGCACAGCCCGGGCCCCAGAGCCGCCTCCTGCCCTTCCCTCCGTGCCTGGGACGCTGCAGGAGCGCAGGGTAAGTGTCCCCTGGGCTCTGTGCCCGCTTTATTCACATTCTGTCTCACCAGGAATCGTTTCTAAAGGCAAAGCTTTCCCTGGGTGTCACCCCAGGCTGCAGCGGGGGAAGGAGTATTTTACATAAAGGGTGGGGAAATCTCTGTCCTGCTCAGAGCTGGAGGGCTGGATGTGGGTCCTGCTTCCTCCCCTTCACATGCAGATCAGCTCTGATTAAAAAAATCACAGAATTCCTGACTGGTTTGAGTTGGAAGGGACCTTAAAGCGCCTGTTCCACCCCTGCCATGGCATGGACACTTCCACTGCCCCAGGCTCTCCAACCCCATCCAGCCTGGCCTTGGCACTGCCAGGGATCCAGGGGCATTTCTGCTGCTGCTCCCCAGGCAAGTTTGTGGCTAATGGTTTGTGTGATTCCCCTCCAAGTTAAACTTGTAACTTTTTTTTTCTGCTTTGCCTTGTTCAATTAAATCCCATTTCTAATTCCTTGATTAATCCCCACCTGCCTGCCTCACTGGGGTTGCTGTGAAGCTTAATTGAATTTGTGTCTCTCATGCACCTGGCAAGCTCAAAGGTGTTGTTCCCCACTGTCAGAACGCTCTTGTTAGATAAATCCTGTCACCAGCAAAATGCACCTTGGGTCTGGGCTCTGATTTAAGTGAGGAAATACTTTTGGATTAGTGATTTGATGAATAAATAAGAGGACATTTGTATATAACTGTGGAGAAAGTTTCTGTCCCTGTGCTCACATTTGCCCAAGTGGCAGCAAACAAACGAATCCTCATATTTCAACATTCAGCTGAGCAAGAGATGGGGAGGAACTGAATCAGGATAATCCCTTTTTATTCCACCAGGGAGCATAACTCTAATGATTTTGGTACTAAACACTTCTGCAGGTCAGCAGTCACTTTTTGAGTCTTAGCTCACTGTTCTTTAGGGAATCCCTCAGGACAGGCAGCTGTGGGACCCAGAATTGTTCCCAGGCATGGCAAATAACAAGGAATTAAAACATATCTACAGTCCTGCAAGCAGTGCTAGCTCAGGCTACATTTAAACCCCAAAACCTAGCCTAAGCACCCTCCAAACCCTATTGAGTTTCCTCAGTTGGAGCAGTAATTCCAGGAAAACCCTTCCATTCCAGACATGTTTGATTTAAAGGAATTTTTGGGAATATGGTCAGTATTAACTTAGAGGAAAATGGTTTTGAGTTTGTAGTATTTTAAGGTGATTTCCTTATGCCTTTCTGAGATGGATTTGTGCTCGTAAGGAGCATGACCACACGATTCCTTGGTTAATCCAGATTATCACTGCTGGTGGGGAATTAGGAGCAGATCCTACAGGCAGGACTCAGGGTTTCAGCAGGAAATTACAGGTGCAAACGCTTCCTTCTGCACATTCCCTGGCTTTCCCACAACCCTTCCTGCCCAGAACCATCAGCTATTTGCATATTGACGCCGATAATGAGCACCGGGAGGCTTTTCCTGATGTCAGAGCCCAGTGGTCACTGTGGGAGGAGGCTCCAGGCTGCTGCCCTGGGCTCAGGGTCGGTCCCAGCCTGGCCGTGGGATGCCAGCGGTGCCAGGCTGGGGTGTGTGGGCAGCCCGGGCTGCCAGAGCCTCCTGCCCAGCAGGAACTGTGGCCATTTGCCCTCGTTTTTAGGTGGTGACTCGCAAAGGAGCTTCCTGCTGCTGAGCTGGCAGAGCCTCAGCAGCGCGGGGACGGAGGTGCCCTGCCAGGGCTCATCCCAGGCTGAGGGAAATGAGTCTCAGAACATCTCTGAGGTTTGAGAGGAGGTTTATGTAGTGGGTATTTGTATGTAAATGTTGAGGTAAGAAATACTGACTTAGAAATGCCCCTCAGTTGCCCCATCTCTAGCTCAGAAAAGAGCACAATGTATATATTATTGTATGCACATCCCACGGGGTGCTGCCCTGCCGGGGGGCTCCTGGGAAAGATTTATTCCTGCTCCAGAGCTGTGGAGGTGGAAGGGACCTCGTGAGGCCACCCAGTGCAAACTCCTGCTCAAGCAGGGTCAGCCAGCGAGGACTGTCACGTCCAGGTGGCTTTTGAGCATCTCCAAGGATGGAACATCAGCTCCCTCAGCCCTCAGGCAGCCCCTGCCAGCTCAGGGTGCCATCATCACCTTTGTTGGTGGCTCATGTTCAAGTCAGAGTGCACCAGGACCTCCAGGTTCTTTCCTGCCTTTCCCTGGTCCCTGTCTGAAGCAGAAATTTTTGTTTCCTCACTGTTAAAATTATAAGATTCCTGCCTCCCCCTTCCCAGCCTGTCCAGGTCCCTCCCAGTTTGGTGCCAAGAGCAAAAATTGTCAAAAGGGAATTCTGCCCCATCACCCAGATCACTAAATGTTAATCAGGACTGGAGCCAGGATTCCCAGGATTGACCCCTGGGGTACAGAATCAGTCCCTGCCTGCCAACCAAACTTTGTGCCACCCATCACCACCCAACCACTCCCCCAGTTCTCAATCCACTCACTCCCTGCTCCTCCAGCCCCAACAGCTCACACCCTAAGAGTCAGGGCTCCAAATCACCAAATCACTTCTGCAGTGTTGGAGGGGATGAGCTGCATCTTGAAGTTTATTTTGCACCTAAAACAGCTGGAAAATTGCCACGGGAAAATCTGCAGGTCAGTCAATCATCAAGGGTGACTTGCAGGGAGCAGAGGCTGGAGACTGGAAGGCCACATCCCCTGTGACCTGCCAAGCAGGACCTCGGTGGCTGTTCCTGCTCTGAGCACAAACAAAAGCAGTTTTTAAAGCTCCTGCCCTGGCAAGAGGCCACTGGAGTCTGCAGCACCTCCAGGCTCCTCACTGATGGAGGCGGGAGCAGGATAAATATTGACAAGATGGATTTGTATGAAAAGGTGCCTTTGGACGTCCCAGGCATGAGTTTTGGTTAAAACCCCTCCATACTCCTTGAAATCTGCCCCACTGGCCTGTGTTCAGCCCCATGCTGAGCTGGCTTGTGGCCCCTGCTGGGGTCAGTCCCCCCAAAACCAGCAAAAACCATTCCAAATCCATTTCTGCTGGAAATGGGGTGATCAGTGGCTGCTTTGCACCTCAGTGTACCCCCAGAAGGTCACAATGTTCATTTGGCCCAGCCCCTCCCTGCCCCAAGGGGGTACCAGCCTTTACAAGCCCAGCTAAAAAATGATGAGCCAAGAAAACCAGTGCCAGCCAGGGCCATGAGACTGTCACCCTGGGGATGTCCAGAGAAGCTCCTGCTTTTACAGAATTCACAGAATGACTGGGCTGGAAGAGACCTTCAAGACCATCGAGTCCAGCCCAGCCCCAACCCCTCAACTAAACCCTGGCACCCAGTGCCACATCCAGCCTTTGTTAAACACACCCAGGGATGGTGACTCCACCACCTCCCTGGGCAGCCATCCCAGAATTTTATCACCCTTTATCTCCTCCTGCACCTCCTCCAGCTGGCTGGCAAGGGCTCCTCCTCGTGCCTCAGTTTCCCTCTGTGCCCTCTGCTGAAGCTCATCCCCCATCCTGAGCAGGGGGAGCTGTGTCAGGCGTTTCTCCCTCTGCCAGGGGCTGGGGGTGCTGATCCCATCCTGCTGCTGGGCTGTGGCACAGAGGGTGACAGAGCTGGAGCTGGGAGGGGCCCTGGGGGGAGCAGCCCTGGCCAGCCCCAGGGAGCTGCTGGAGCCTTGCTGGGACCCGCCTGGTAAGGGCCAAACACGGGGTTATTTTGGCTTTCTGCAGAGGGAGAGATGGGGACAGGGTCCCCACGGGGCCGGGGGCTCAGCCAGCAGTGCCCCTGGGGACGGGCAGTGTCCCAGCAGTGTCCCAGCAGCAGCTCCAGGGGCTTGCTGAGCCCCCCGGGCCCCCAGCACAGACACAACTTTGACTTAATTAACTAAAGAAACAAACCAATCTTCACCGGTGTCCAATAACTAAATCACTTTGAATTAACAATCTCTATAACGCATTCCACAAGTGTAAAACAGCAACAGCAATTAATAGAAACAAGAATTGTTTTCTTTTCTTCTCTTCTCTGAAGTTTCTCACTACCTTTCCCAGGAAAAATCCTAGGAAAGGGAATTATGTTTCTCTGTGTTCAAAGAATGTGAATAGCACAGAGCGGGTGGCACCTGGTGAGGGACCAGGAGGAGGTTCCTGCCCAGGACTCCCCTTCTGCCCTGGCCTCACACACTGGGAGAGCCTGGGAAGGGCTCCCCAAAACCTGCTGTGCCTGGGCGTGGTGGCACCTAGGATGTCCAGGGGTTGTCCCCTCCCCAGCAGGACACCATGGCCAGTGTCACTGGGGCTGATGGAGGGATGCCATTCCTGGATCCCATGGGTGGCACAACACAATTCCCGGGGTTGTGGCCCCTTTTCCTGGCCTCTCCCAGTGGCTGCTCTGGCTCTGTTGCTTCCTTCCCCCCTTCCCCATCCCTCTCCCTCCTGCCCAAAGCTGGCTCAGGTGCGAGCCAGGGGCACTGCCCAGAGCAGGTTCCTGCCCTGCCAGGCTGGGGTGGGTGGCACAAGCCCCAGGGGGGTGTGGGGGGCCATGAACCTCCCCTGGCTCTGGGTGGGGTCCCCAGTGCTGTCCCCTCCCTCCGGGCTGGCTGTGTTTTGGTGTCTGGGGGTTCAGTGGGCCCCCAGGAGCCGGTGACACCTCTCTGTGGGGGTGTTGGCCTCCCTCGAGCTGCCCTGGCTCCTCACCCATGCCCTGGGCAGCCTCCTCTTCCTCCTGCCCGGCCCTGGGAGCCTGAGGAGGGCCCGGGCTGTGCGTGGGGCCGTTCCCTGCACAGGGACCCTCTGTCCCCTTGCTGTCCCCACCCAGCCTGGCACTGCAGCGGGGACAGCCCGAGCACGGCCGTGCTGCTTCACGAGGAGCTGTGTCCTTCTCGTCCCCCTGCCGCGGGCAGCACCGGGCCAGCGATGCTGCAGCCACACAGCTGTCCCCAGGCCAAGAGGGACACGGCTCTGCCAGCTGGGGCTGTCCCCACAGTGCCGCTGGTCCGGGGAGATCCCACATGCCCTGAGGTGACAGTGACATCTGTGTCCATGGGCTGGCCGCTGTGCCAGCGCCATCCTCTCCCTGGCTGCTCCCCAGGAAGTCGGGGCTCCTCCAGGAGCACTCAGGGTGGTCCTGTTCATCAGGAGGGGCTGTCCCAGGCTGGCTGCGGTGGGAGGAGATGTGGCCCTTCGTGCTCCCAGTGTCCCCTGTGCCACAGCCAGAGCAGGGCTGGGCAGCTGCGAGGGTCACTGTGGGCAGGGACGGGGTGGGGCTGCCTCGGGGGGCAGAGAATTCCCCAGGGTTTGCCCTGAGCTGGAGCAGGCTCCTGGTCCCACAGAGCAGTAAATGTGACTTTGCTTTGTGACTTTTCCTGACTTGTCCTGTGGTCACTTGAGCCAAGAGGGCAGCAGAGCCTCTTCCTTCAGCAGCACCTTGGGTGGTGGATCACACTCTTCTCTGAGCCAGAGATGGGGCAGCTGAGAGGTGTTTTAAAAACTTTTATTCTATTTGCAGTCTCATGTGAAGGATGAGACAATACAGATGTTATAATTCACACCATCACAATCAGAAACTATTTCTTAATTACAATACACTATAAATGTTTCTTGACCTATCAGTTTTGGTCACACCATGCTGTAAAAGCCTTAGAATCAATCATCATGTCAGCCCATTTAGTCACACTGTGTGAGCCTTCTGTCACGTTTTGAGAATTTTCTACAAATCCATTTCCCACATTGGGCACGGGGGAAATGACACCTGTAAAGGAGACTGAGCCTATCAGGGATGTCCCGAGCTCTTTGTGTTCATTACTGAGGGGTAATCAGTGACTTTGCACCTGGAGAGGTGGAAAGGGGGTGATTTAAGGTGTGAGAGCCGTGCCCTGGCTGTGTGGGGAGCAGTGCAGGAGCTGGCAGCCGTGGGGATGAGAGGGGAGCAGAGACAGAGCTGCTCCTTGCAAGGGGATTTCACTGCCAGACTTGGGGCAGCTGAAGAGGGAGGTGCTGGAGGGTGCTTTGCTCCATCCCAGGGACTAAAACAGGACAGGGATGGGGCTGCAGAGAGGGCCAGGGCATGGGGCATTGCCTGGGCCAGCTGCACACAGAGGCTCCCAGGGAGCAGCTCTGGCTGTGCTGGGGTGTCCCAGCCTTGCTGGGGTGTGGGACCCCAGTGCCAGGCTGGGGGCTCAGCTCTGGGGGTGCACAGGGGCTGCTGTGCACGGCTGTGCCCCTCGGGGCTCAGCAGCCCCACGCCACCAGTTTGATGTGTTGGGCTTGGCTGCTGAGCCAGGGTAAATCCACAGGATCTGTGATGTCCCTGCTCTTGCTGGGCAGCAAAGGGGGGGCAGGTGAGGATGTGGGGCTGCATCAGCAGCTCACCCCAGTCACGCTGGGAGAGCACCCCACGACTGGGGCAGTGGCAGGAGCTGCGTTTGGGCTCGGAGCTGTCCAGAGGGGATGGTGTTGGGAGCTCAGGATGAGCATCCAGGGACTGAGAACTCTGGAGTGGCTGTGGCTGTGGCAGGAAGACAAACCTGGGTCAGCTTAGTCTCAGCTGGGAAAGGGATGGAACCAGCATGGATGGGGATGCCCTGCTGGAAAGCAAAAAGAATTCCTTTTGGACAAATCCACTCACAAAAGGAATTAAACAAGGCTTAGAGAGCGTTTTCACCCAGGACAAGGGATTTTCTAGGGCTCTCACTTGGTTTAAACTCACATTAAAGCCCCACCAAGGGGAGCTTCTGGTTCTACCTGTGTAGGATCTGGATTGAGTTACAGCCTCTGAAGTTGAAGCCCAGTGCCCAGAGTGCTGAAGCACACCTGGCTGCTTTGCTGTGCAGGAACCTCCCAGAATTTACCTTTCCTTTGGGAAGAGTCCTGCAATAAGCTGGCAGTAAGGTGGTTTTCCCTAGAAAACAAACCTTTTGCCCCAAAATACCCACCCAGCTGCCCCCGAGGCCTCAGGCCTGGCCCCTGTTCAAGGCAGCCTTGTTCTGTGCAGCAAAGGCCAAACCCTGCAAGCTCTGAAGTTGCCTTAAAAGTGCTTAATTCATTTTTTTTTTAACCTTTAAAAGTCCCAGCTCCTGAAATCATGTGATTGCAAGGAGATGACATTGCTGAGGAAAGCACAGGGTTTGGGTAAGCACTGAGAAAACAAAAACCACCAGCGAGGAGTCTCCTCCTGTTTTCTTCGGAAAAATCCCCTCATGACTGGGACAAACACAGCGGTGCTGGCTTGGAGGCAGCAGCCAGGCTCAGTGTGGGCAGGGAGGGAAGTGAAAAAGCTTTGCATGTGTGTAAGGCTGCAGAATGGGGTTGCCAAACAGGATCCAGGCTGGGAAACCAGCTGGGCAAGGAGGCTGTGGCTGCCCGGGTGCATCAGTTGCTGGTGCTGATAATTGTATTTACTTTAAAAGGAGTTGATCTTTTTGGTGGCTCACTGCTTGTTTAGAGTCTGCTCTGAGCACTCTGCTGCTATGGGAGCTGTGGTGCACTGAGATTTTTGATATTCAGTTTTGCTGAAATAAATGCTGCTGGTTAAAATTCCCTGGATTTGCATCCCAGGATTCTGGCTGCAGCCTGGGGAAGGATTGTCACAGCAATCACAGAATTATAGAATCATTAAGTCTGGAAAAGACCTTCAAGGTCATCAAGTCCAGCTGTGAGCCCAGCACCACCACTGTTCACCACTCAGCCATGTCCTGCAGAGCCACATTCTCACATTTCTTTGGGCACTTCCAGGGATGGGTGACTCTATCAGTTCCTTGGGCAGCCTGTGCCAGTGCTTTACAAGCTTTTAAATGAATTTTTTTTTCTTAATATCCAACCTCAATCTTCCCTGGTGCAACTTTCCTTCTGTCACGTGTCCTCTCCCTGAAGCCAAGAGCTGTGGGACAGAGCTCCTGCTCCAGAGTGGGGAGCTCCAGCTCCCGGCTTCTCTCTGAAGAGATGAGAAGGTAGCTCCCCCTGTGAGTCAGAGCCAGCTGGGCCTCCTTGGCAGAGATCCTGGGAAATGGGTTCCTTTTGCTGCCCAAGGAGCCCTGGGGTGCCCTGGCCCCACTGGGGCAGCCCTGCTCCGTGCCCCACAGGCAGCTTTTCCTCCCTGGCTGTGAGTGATCCCAGGGCAGGTTTGGGTGAAATTCAGCCCAGCTGGTCACCTGCCCAGTGGGGTTTGTGCTCCTGGGCTGCTTTTCCTGCCCTGGCAATCGGCTCTTTGGCTGGAGGTTGTCCCCTGGCACTTTGGGTTCCTGGGGTCGGGCATGTGCCACGTGCCCCCTTCTTTTCCCCCAATTTCTTTTCCTGCAGCCTGAAGTGACTGTCACAGGGTTACAAAGAAAATTCAGATGAAAGTCTGTCAGGGGGAAGCTGTTTGGGGTTTATTCTGTCTGTGGGCTGCTCAGGGGCAGCACGAGGATTCTCAGGGCAGCTCTGCTGAGCCCTTTCTGCTGCCTTGAAGCAGAAAAGCCTTACCCTTACAAATGTACACACACCCCTGACGCTCAAAATAACCCCCAAAATGTTGTTCAGCCTGGAGAAAAGGAGGGTCAGAGCCTTTTCCAACCTCACTGGTTCTGAGATTCTGTGTAAATGATCTGGAGGAGCTTTCTGCAGACAGCCCCTAATGCAGCTCTGTGCTGGGAGGGAGCCTGGCCTGCTCTGAGCTCACACAGACCTGTGAGGCTGCAGGGCAATCCCTGCAGGGGAGCAGGGCTCCTGATCCTGCCTGGGGGGAAGGATTTCAGCTTTACAGGGCTGCTGCTGGCTGCTGCTTGCGTTGGGACTGTGGCTTTCCCAGGCATATTCAAGTATGACATAAACAATGATGTGTATGTGCATACATATGTGTACTTATATGTCATATACATATGAATTTATATGCCATATATATGTATTTAAATGTCATATATATGTGTACTTATATGTCATATATATGTATTTATATGCCATATATATATATATGTATTTAAATGTCATATATATGTGTACTTATATGTCATATATGTGTATTTGTATGCTGTATATATGTATTTGTATGCCATATATATGCATTTATATGTCATATATATGTATTTATGTCATATATATATATGTGTACTTGTATATAATATATATACTAAATATATATATAAATATATATACTAAATATATATATTTATATGAATACACATATATGTGTATTCATATAAATACACATATATGTGTGTATTTATATGCCATATACATGTATTTATATGCCATACATATGTATTTAAATGTCATATATATATGTATTTATATCTGTGTGCACAGAAAAAGGTATGGCAGCGGGTGGTCTCTGCTGGACCCCTGAGGGTGGCTCTGGCCCCCCTTGGCCACCTCCTGCCCCACCCCAGCCCGTTCCCCAGCCCTGCTGTGCTCCCACCTTCCCCGGCATCCCCGGGGTTCCCCAGCTGCTGAAGCCCCTCTCCCAGCGCAGTGCAGCAGAATTCCCACCCGCTCTGCCCCAGCCCCTCTAATCCCTTTATGGTGTTTGTGCCGGGCTCCTCCTGCCGATCCTGCTCTTTGCCTTCCCTCTAATCTCCCCACAGAGCTCTTTGGCAGGACAAAAACCAGCCCGGGTTGGTCACACCGATCCTGGGAGAGGGAACGCTCTCCCTGGGGGCTCCGGGGCTCTGGGATGTGCTATGGGAGTTTAACAACCAGGGAGGAATTCCCTCAGTTCTGAGCAGCATCCTGAATCCTGGAGCACGATTTAGAGTAAAACCCGAACTCTCCATCCCAAAATCCCTGCTCTGTGCCCAGGGATCTTCTCGGGCAAGTGTGGGGAGGGATGTGACAGCCAAGGCCCAGCCCCCTGCCCTGCTGGAGCACCAGGAGAAGGTGTAAAAAGTCACCCCAGGAAGTAAATTTAACTCCTTTGTGGTAAACCACATTGTGTTACTGAAGATTTTCAATCTGAAAATTTTCTTAATTATTTATTACTATCCTATCAAAGCAAGAAATATCTTTGGTGTATTTTGGCAAGGCTGGAAAATGCTCAGGCTGATAAAGCCTCAAAGACAAAGAGATAAAAACTGGAAGAAGTATTTAGGGCTTGGCCAGGTCTCCCCAGGACGGGGCTCCAGACTGATCCAAAAAAAGACACCGGGAAAGGGAGCAGCCCTGCTGCATCCTGCATCCCTGTGGGCACGGGGGTGACATCCCAGATGGCATCAGAGGTGATGGTTGGTCCAGGCTGGAGCAGCACAGCAGAATCAGCTTCTCTCCCTGCTGTCCTCATGTGGAGCAGCCCCTCTGCTGCAGCTCTGAATGGCTTCACAAAGTCCTCAGGAGATTTAATCTGTGACCTTTTACTGCTCCAAGGACACCCCTGCTCCCTTTCCTGCCCTGGGCTCCGACCTTGGGCCAGTGACTGATCCTGGGAGCCTGGTGCTGGTTAATATTTACTGTACCTGGCGTGGAGGGGAGCAGGCAGGAGCCCGCTGATTGCAGAGCCCGGCCTTGTTTGGGGGAAATGTTATTCCAGAGCCTCGAGGACCCAGGTGTGAATTGTGCTGGCTGTTGTTGGTGTAACAGGGTTGTTGCTATGGAAATGGCTGGAATTAGGCTGTGGTGAGGTAAGGCTTGATCCCAGGCAAAACTGACTAAGCAGGTGCCCAACCTTGTATGGCAGAAATGCTTTTTTCTGCTTACCAAAATCCTTTTTTGTATTAAATAATTGTGTATATTTGGCGAGCTGCCTCGGGGGTGGTGTTTGGGCATGGTTTTTCACCCTCTTCCACCCTTAGGAATTCTGTGATTCCACACCTGTGCCCTCACAGGCTGCTGCTGTCCCTGCTGTCCCCAAACACCACAAAGTCACCGTGTTTGCCCTCCTGGGGCAGGGGGGCTCTGACCAGGTGAGGGATTATTGGTGTTTGTTCTGTCTTCCTCTCTTGGGTGTTTTGGTGCTCAGTGATTCCAGCTGCTCACAGAGGATCTTCCCAATCCAGGTTACTGGGTTAACTCAGCCTGCATTTTGTCCCATTTCTCCCTGGGTTTGAGCCCATTCAAGCTCCGGGGTGTTTCTGCACAGGTGGGCACATCCAGGAGGGGAGCCAGAGCTTTCACTGGGAGTAAAATGAGCCTTTCCCCCACCCAGCTGAGTCAGGAAGCTGCAGGGTCTCGGCAGAACCCTCCTACACACTGGTGCTGGTCCTGCTGCCTCTGGAGGATGCAGCTCCCCTCTCCTCGGTGCGGTTTGCCATCCTTCCCAAGGGATGCAGATCCCCCTCTGTGCTTTCTGCTCAGCATCAGCCGCTGCTTCTCTAGCCCTGAGGCTGGTCCCGCGGGCTCCAGCTCCCCAGGCGGGATGGAGATGGAGATGATGGAGATGGAGATGGGATGGAGATGGAGATGGGACAGGGAGCCGAGGACCCGGCGGAGCCGCTGATGCCTCCCCGGCACGGCGCCGGCTCGGTGTTGCAACGCCTCCGGGAAAGGGCTGCGCAGCCGGGGGTGCATTTCCTCCTGCCCTGGGACGATTTCCAAACAAGAATGAGGAAATGCTGAGCTTTGCAGCCACATTCGTGGATGTGTCCCTAAATACCCCGCAGAGGGAGGTGGCTGCTTTCGAGCTGCACCCCAGCTTCAGTTGCAGGAGACCCTGAATGTCACCGGGCAGCGTCAAGGACACGGGGGAGACCTGCGTGTCCCTGCCACCGCTGCTCCGGGCACCTTGGGCACATGCCCGTGTGCCAGCCTCCTTGCCAGGCGCTGTGCTCGGGGCAGCACCCACGGGTTGTGGGGTGGGTGACGTCTGGCCCGCCCGCAGCCCGCTGCCACTGATGTCACCGCCCGGTCACCGAAATTGCTAATTAAGTTTTGCTTCTGTCGCTGCCAATCTCATTTCCTGGTTCTTGTGCAATCCCAAGTGCTTTCAGGTTTCTTCCCGGTTCTTTATCTGCCTGCGGGACCAAAACACCTTCAGAAGAAAAACAGAGCTGATGTCTTGGGTCAGTGCCCGGGGAGGAGATGTCCTGTGGGGGGGGCAATCAACCGTGAAGCAGGGTTTTTTTAGCTGCCTTGGTGTTTTGCAGAAAAACATTCCTGGGGGTGAGTCAGGCAGCCACAAACATGAGGCTGTTTTAAGAATCGGGGGAATTAGCAAAAACCCAACTGCTTTAGAGCCCAGTCATGCCTTAAAGCCTTTTCTCCTTTTTGTAACATCGGAAAACTGCTTGAAACCCGAGGCTGGAGAGTCGAGGCGCGCTCACCCCGCCGGGTTTGCTTGGGGGGGTTGTTTGGAATCCTGCCCTCCTCCGAGAAAAAAGTCCGGGAGTATTTGAGATAAGCCCCGGAGGCGCCGGCACGGGCTGTGCCCGTGCTGGTTGTGCCCTGGCACCTTTGGGGTCTGTCTGCTCCGACACGTGGGAGCCTCTCACGCAGGATCTATGGAAAACTGGGAAGGCAGCGATGCGTTTAATTCACCTAATTGGATCTGCGTTCGGCTCAATAGCTGGAAATTGCTGCTATATTGAAATAATCGACTCAAATTCACATCTGTTGGCTGCGGATTTTTAGATGACTGTAAATCACAGCAGAGCCTGTGCTAAGCGTGGATAGTTTGCGGGGGTTTAAAGAAACTCTACTACGCTATGGTGCTTAAAAATTGTGCTTTAACTCAGCGGTTTATAGATGGGTAGGGCTGAAGTAGGAGATTGCGGTGTTTTCCCAGCAGCTCTCCCTGCAGCTCTCAGCCTTTCCTCCCTTCCTTTCCAAGGAAAGCCCTGGGGGCAAACCCAGCCCTGCAGCCCCGGGGGGCTGAAGCCGGGTGGGAAGGGGTCGTTGCTGGGGTGGCCAGGGCAGGACCGGGGAAGAGAGGTAGCGGTAGGGCTGCCTGGCATCTGGCTGCCCCTGTCCTCGGGAATTTGGCTGTCCCTGTCCCCAGGGATTGGGTTGTCACTGTCCCGGGAATCTGGCTGCCCCTGTCTCAGGGATCTCGTTGCCCCGATGTCCTCAGGACCACCCAGGTACCCAGATCCATTCCATCACATATCCACCTGGTCCCAGACAGGTTTTGGGGTGCTGGAGGAGCACAACCCAGCAACCTCCCCAGCTTCTCCCCGGCAGCAACTTAGCAGCGCTGGGAGAGAAACACCTGCACGAGGGCAACCCTGCACAAACAAGGGGCCAAAAGGGATTACACACTCAGAGAAGGGACCGGAGGTGGTGAATAAAATTTTCAATGAGTAATACCTGTTTATTTAAACAAACAATAAGTTATTTAGCCAGTAACTCACTACTTTAAATAAATAAAGCGATGCTTTAAAGCGATGCCCGTGAGATAGCTGTCGTTTTTAATACGTAATATTTTAATAAGAAAAGAAAACAATACTAAACGTCCTCAAAGGGTGTTCCGGAGCCGGGGCCCGGCGCTGCCGCCCCGGGGCGGAGCCGCCTCCGCGCCGCCCCCCGACCGCGGGCGCCTTTAAAGCGCGGGCGGAGCGGGCGCGGGCAGCGCGGGGCCGGTGAGAGCGGGGGTGGCAGGTTCGAGTCCCGCTGGGGACAGCAGCCGGGGGGAGTTGGGGTGGCTCGTTTTGGGCTGGGAGGTTGGTTTGTGACGTACCCGTGGGGAGATGGGCCGGGGTGATGTGGCACTCACCTGTGCGCCCCCGCAGGGCCGTCGCCATGTCGGTGTCGCACAGCTCCAGGCTGAACAAGCTGGTGCGGGAGCAGTACATGAGGCTGCCCCAGGATGGGAGGGTTCAGGTCACCTACGTCTGGATCGACGGCAGCGGCGAGGGCGTGCGCTGCAAGAGCAGGACCCTCGATAAGGAGCCCAAGAGCATCGAAGGTAACGCGGCTGCTTGTCCCTCGGGTGATGGGTGGTGTGGAGGAGGGCCAGGGCCCTGAGCATCGCCTGGGAAAAGTTCTGGGGTGTTTCAGGCGGTGGGAGGTGGGACGGGCTCTCCCTGGTTGTGTGGCACCAGTGGTACCTGTTGCAGCTGTCTGGTGGGGTTGTACCAAGCAGCAGGGTGAATGTCCAACCTGCGTCCCTGCGGTTTGCTTAATCCGCTAATCTCTGCTATTAGTGATGGGTGGGAAGGGGAGGATGAGTTCCTCGCCCCTTTCCCCCAGGCAAACAGGCATGGAGACGTGTCGGTATCTGGATGGGCTTTGGCAGAGGGAGGTGGAGTGGCTGGGACTGATCCTGCCCGTGCCTGATGGTGCTGGGGTGGGGTGAACACGCTGATGCTCAGGGAGCACCGATGGGCTCCGGGGATGTGCAAGAAAACCCTTGTGGCTGACATCCCATGGAACTCGGCACCCTTTGGGTGCTCCATCCTGGATCTGAGCCACCACCACTTGGCACAATCCGTATGTGGGTCTTTTCCCAGCCTCATTCCTAAATCCGTCCCCCTCCTTCCTCGCAGATGTCCCCGAGTGGAATTTCGATGGCTCCAGCACGGCACAGGCAGAGGGCTCCAACAGTGACATGTTCCTGGTGCCCGTCTGCATGTTCAGGGACCCTTTTTGCCTGGACCCCAACAAGCTGGTGCTCTGCGAGGTGCTGAAGTACAACAGGAAACCCGCAGGTGAGCACCCCCAGCTCCCCAGGGTCACCCCCTTATTATTTAGGGGGTCACCTCCCCCAGGGGCCGCCTGCTCGGGACCGCTGGCCCTGGGGCGCAGCTGAGCGCCGAGCACTTGGCCCGAGGCTCCGAAATCCCAGCGCTGGTGGCGGTGGTTGTTTGCAGGAACCTGTTTTAGTGGCACGGGGCGAGGAGAGGAGCAGCGAGACGCGGAGTTCGCTCCCGGCCCTCGCCAAAGGCGTCTCCGGCTCGTGAGGCCGAGCTCGCCCAGCCCCGGGGCAGCGGCAGCTGGAAGTGCGGGGTTCTGACATGCCGGGGTTGTGGTTGCTCTTCTCGCTGGTGGGAGGCTGCAGAAAAGGAAGGAGAAGATGCTGAGGCGGCGTGTGCTCGCTCAGAGTGACCTTTTGCAAACTGCCCCAGAACGCGGCTCGGTCTTATCGCCGGGGCTGCAGTGGCAGGAGGCTGCGGTCCGTCTTGTCCCTGCGATAAAGCCCCAGACACAGGAAAAGGAGCCTGTTTGCAGGGACGCGCTGAGGGGCTCCCGGAGGGGTTATTTGCCGGCAAATAACCGGATATTTGCTGCTCAAGCAGGGCTGAGCCCCGCTGGGTGTGCGGGGGAGGGAGAGGGCATCTGCGGGTGATGCAGCTCTGCCGGGAGGGCAGCGGGCAGGGATGGTGAAAGACGGGGCTGATTCCTCCTTCAGCAGCGTCCAGACACGGGTGGGGGAAGTGTTTTGATAGAGATTCCTGCCCGGCAGCTCCTCCCTGCAGGAGTTTGTGAAGAGAGCCCCTGATCCAGGGGCAGAGAGAGCTCAGCCCAGAGCCCTGATGGTGAGAGGGGTGCACCCTGCAGCCCTTCCCTTGGTGGGTTTCCGTGGACCTTAAGGGCTCTGTGGGCTCAGGGGAAGAAATTGTCTTAGCCTTGCCCTCCATCTGCCACTGCTTCCCTCCAGCCCCATGTTCCGTTGTAGCAGCTCTGGGGTTTTATTGCAAGTTAGGGCAGAATGTGCAGCCTGGAGCCTGCCTGTCCCTGTTACAGCAGTTTTTCAGCCTTTTTCGCTGGTGTCTTGGTCCAAGCTCTCATTCCCCTTGCCTGGCTCGTTCATGTCTGGACAGTTCTCTGCTATCTGTGTTTTCCTGGCAAAGCCCCAGTTGCCTTGAGCACCTCAAAAGGCCAAGGCAGGGCCAGCCAGTCTGGATGCTAACCAAAACCATGGAGCTGCAGAAAGATAAGGATAATTAAGATGAAGCTGGTAGAAGGAGGATGGGGGTGAAGCAGTGATGGAAGCCCCTGTTCCCAGGTCTGCTGAATGCCTGTAGGATGGGGTGGGGTAAGGATCCTCATCTCTCAGTGAGTAAGAGGAGGATGGATCCTCAGGAGTGGTTTGGGGGACAGGGTAATTAAACCCTCTTGACCTGTGGCCTGATGATCTGGTGATGGAGTAATTGTGAGGAGGAATTTGGTGAGCAGGAAGGGGGATTCACTCATTATTTCCTTAAGGCTTCTGTGGGAAGCCCTTGGCAATGGTGGAGCCTTGGTCTCAGGGTGGGATGGAGCAGAGTGTGGTGGGTGCTGGCTCACAGCACGGCTCTAACCCAGACCTCTCTGCCCCCAGAGACCAACCTGAGACACACGTGCAAGAAAGTCATGGACCTGGTGAAGGACAGCCACCCCTGGTTCGGGATGGAGCAGGAGTACACCCTGCTGGGCATCAATGGCCACCCCTACGGCTGGCCTGACAACGGCTTCCCCGGCCCGCAGGGTAAGAGCTCCCTCCCTGCCCCAGCCCAAATCCCCCCTCAGCTCCCACCCTGCTGCTTGTGGGGTGCTGGGAGGTGGCAGTGAGCCCATCCCCAGCCTCGGTGCAGCTTTGCTGTCAGGGATGGCCCCAGGTAGGGGCTGTTTGCCGAGAGCACCTGGTGCCCTGTGGCTCACGTGAGCCGCTCCCGCCGGACCCTGCTTGCACAAACAGCTCAGCTGCACGACTTGTTTGGCAAGGGCTGGATAACTGGGCTGGAAAAACCTCCTCCCCCTGGCTGTTGGAGAAAGGGCTTGGCATGGCGAGTTGTGCCCTCCTGCTGCAGCGAGGCAGCTCCTCAGCTATCTCCAGGGAGAGAGCCAGAGGTTTCCCAACCTGATTTTTGTGTGGACCGGCTGCTTGCAATATCTCCCTTCCCCCAGGCGAGGAGAAGATCTTTGCCTTACCTGCTTGAGTGAGGAAGATATCAAACCCCAGCAAATTGGATTTTCTAGCTGTGAACAATGCCAGCTGTTGTCAGAACAATCTCGGAAGCTTGATGTGCTCAGAGGGTGAGGGAGGTGCCCAGGGCGGACCAAACTTTCCTTATCTCGAGGCCACCTCCCAGCTGATGTGTTACAAGTATTATTGAACTGCCCAGATAAGGCTGAGGTTGCACAGATGAACTGCTCACACTGCTAGTCCTGGAGCTGGGGTCAGTGGCTTGATGTCCTGTGGAGAGAAACATCATTTTAATTCCTGTAAATTCTCTGCCCGTGGCATCAGGTACCTGGGAGTGTGGGATTATGTTACAGTGCTGTTGTAGCTCCCTGAAGTTTTCCTTGGTTGGTGACTCCTTGTTCTTTCCAGGCCCCTATTACTGTGGGGTCGGAGCAGATAAGGTGTATGGTCGTGATATCGTGGAGTCCCACTACAAGGCTTGTCTCTATGCGGGGGTGAAGATCTGTGGCACCAATGCTGAGGTGATGCCCTCCCAGGTACGTGGGGATTGCCCCAGGCAGCCCATTCCCAGTGATGGATATTGTGAGGCTGGAATAACCCAGCAACTCCCAACTCCTCTGGAGCTCCAAATCCAGGGACTCCTCACATTGGTTTTGCTTAGGTGGGAGCAGTTGCACTGCTGGAATGGAAATGTGCATTTGATTTTCTCCTAACTCACCCCAAGCTCCTTGCACAGCTCAGCCTGAGCTCTGGCTGCCGGAGCAGAGCTGGGAGCTCCTCCATGGGGGCAGGGATGTGGGGGACAGCAGGAGCACCATGTGGAGTGGTGGGGTCTGAGCCCTGTTCTGGAACTGGGAAGCTTGGGTGGGACATGGCCTTGGGGAGCAGTTGGGAGGATTTGGGTTTATCTAGGAGCGAGCAGCAGGGAGCCCCTGATTGCATTAGGCAGGTGGCCAGACTGACCGACTGCGGGTCCTGCTGCTGACTGTCCTGCTGCTGATGTGGCAGTGATAAGTGGGGGCTTATCAGCAGTGGAGCTGAGGCAGGACTTTTACCCACCCTGCTGTTTGCCCCAAATTCTTAAGGGTCCTTCTTGGCTGCCTTCCACATCCTGGGCTCAGGCTCTGCCATGCCAGCAGCCACAAAGACGTCACCCCGTGCTTAGTAACTGTGGGTGGTGCAACCCTGGCTCCAGCCAGGCAGGGAGCAGCCCTGGGAAGGACTAACAGACTCCTCATTAATCCTCTGCCCTGTTTGCAGTGTGGGCTGGGGGTCCTGCTCACAGCAGCTCCAGCCTCAGTCAGATGTGTTTATTTACCTCTGTTTTGATTAAAATCCCCTCTGATTTGCTCTACATAGCGATGAGCAGTTTCTTCCCAGTTTTTTGCGTGCCAAAGTTGTCCTGTTGCTTGCCTCAATGCTCCCCATCCTTGTTGCTGATTCCCAAGGGTAACATTCAGCCACAGCCTGGGCTGGGGGTGGCAGGGATGTGGTGGCTGGGGAGGCACCCACCTGCCCATCCTTACCTGTGTGTCTGCTTGGCCTTCCAGTGGGAATTCCAGGTGGGCCCGTGTGAAGGCATTGAGATGGGGGATCACCTCTGGATGGCTCGGTTCATCCTGCACCGTGTCTGCGAGGACTTTGGGGTTGTGGCCACTCTGGACCCCAAACCGATGACCGGCAACTGGAACGGCGCCGGGTGTCACACCAACTACAGCACCGAGGAGATGCGCAGAGAGGGGGGTCTCAAGTGAGTCCTGGGGGGTCTCAAGGGGAATCTCAGGACTCAAGTGAGTCCTCAGGGGTTCCCTGGGATGTAGCTGGGAGCTTGGAGGTGTCCTGGGCCATATGAAAGTGTCTCCCTACCTTTGTGGCTGCACCAGGAAGGGTTGGGGCTATCCCAGCTCATTATTTTAAGAGCAGCTGATCATGAGGAGTCCCTGGGCCGTCCTTGTCCCTGCACAGGAGGAGGGGGTGGCACCCCCCAAATGGACCTGCTGAGCCCCCTCTGCTCTCCCGCAGGCACATCGAAGCTGCCATCGAGAAGCTGAGCAAGCGGCACGATTACCACATCTGCGTGTACGACCCGCGGGGCGGCAGGGACAACTCCCGGCGCCTCACCGGCCACCACGAGACTTCCAACATCTTCGAGTTCTCTGCCGGCGTGGCCAACCGAGGCGCCAGCATCCGCATCCCGCGCCAGGTCGGCCAGGATGGCTACGGCTACTTCGAGGACCGGCGGCCGGCGGCCAACTGCGACCCCTACGCGGTGACCGAGGCCATCATGAGGACGACGGTGCTCAACGAGACCGGGGTGGAGACCAAGGACTACGCTGACCACTGAGGCACCAGGGTGGGTGGAGGTTCTCGTGCCTACAGTAGCTTCTCACGTGGGATTTGTGCCTGTGCGGTGTCTTCAGCTGCAAGCTCAGACTCTTTAGGAACCTCGCTTCTGGTCTTGTGAAACTTCGCCTTAGAAATACGTATTTTATAGCAAGAGGGAGGGGCCCAACCTATTTTCTCAACCACTTTGTTTTTTTCTGGTTCCTGGTTTTAGGTCATGAGGTTGTTTTTTTTAAAAAAAAAACCTTGGATTGAATTTTTTTTCCCCGATGGACTTTACACTGTGATGTACATAGATTCCAACGTGGATGCTGCAGCTGCTGCTGTTTGCACCTGTGGAGGGTGGGTGCTTTTTTTTTCCATATCTCTGTTGCAAGGAAATGATAATAAATAATTTTCCTGGCTGCGTGGCAGCTGGGTTATGCTGTGGTGAGTGCATTTTCCTGTAACTCCTAGAGCTCCGTGGAGCTTTTCATTTGGGTGATGCTGGTGGGTTGCAGCTGCTGGGCAGGAGCTGGAGGAGTGGAGATGCTGGAGGATCCTTGAGGCAGGTGCCTGGAACTGCCTTGCCTCATTTTCTGGACCAAAGGCCATCTCCTTCCATCGTGATCCCAAAGGCAAACAGAGCAGTGCGGGCTGAGCAAACAGCGGCCGGAGCAGCAGCTGGCGGGCGTTTACACAGGGTGTGTGCTGCTGAGTCAGCACAGCCAGCCCAGCCCCGGGAACAGGCAGCACAGCCCTCCCCTCTGGGGACACCTTTGGGTGCAGCAGGGGACCCTGGGGACTTCCCCCCTGCTGCCTTGGTGAACCACACGGTCACAATGCAGCTCCTTGGGGTGGAGTCTCTTCACAAGGTGGAGGCCATGTATTTATTGATAGAATCACAGAAGGGTTTGGGTTAGAAGGAACCAAAGGCTCATCCAGCTCCACTCCCTGCCCTGGGCAGGGACACTTTCCACTACCCCAGGCTGCTCCAAGCCCTGTTCAGTCTGGCCTTGGACACTTCCAGGGATCTGGGAGCAGTCACAGCTTCTCTGGGCACCCCGTGCCGGGGCATGCCCACCCTCACGGGGAAGGATTTCTTCCTAATATGTAATCTAAACCTCCTCTCTTTCAGTTTGAAGCCATTCACCCACACCTTATCAAATTCATGTAGTAAAACCCCCAGGAAGGTCATTTCCATGTAGATGGGATGTTACCAGCACCTCCAGTCCCTGACCCTTGGGTCCCTCTGCAATGCAGCTGTGGGGTGATGGATACAAGCACAGGGGACATTCCTCTAATCCCAGGAATATCTCAGACAGGTCAGGCCTCTGGTACTGACCTGCAGGATGTGACCCAGCTGCAGTCACCAGCAGGGAGTCACTGTAGGTGAGAGGAAGCAGCAGTGTGGACAGAGGACACCCAGTGCAGTCATGTGGATTTTGAAACTGGATTTGTGTTTATTCTTGAAGCTGACACAGTTGAGCTGGGCTGGAGGGAGGCCCCTGAGTCCCTCCTGCAGGCCATGGTGCTGCCAGTGGCACAGGGAATAAGGGCCATGGGAGATGGTCAAGCTCCAGACCACAAGCAGCCAGGAGCCCTCAGTGCCTCTGAGCTGTTCAAGAATAAATGTAACGCAGTCCCCATCCTAAAAAGGAAGGATTTTCCTTCCAGAAGTTGTTGTTTGGGATGTTTAGCGTTTTTCATCAAAACCACAAGCCTGTCTTGTTTTCCTCTCATTTCTATGGTATCTCTAATGGGTAATTTGAGCACTGGGACAGTGACTGATGGATGCAGCTGGAAAATCAATGAAGAGCTAAATCTGGAGTGGGGAGACTCCTCTTTGCTTCCCTGGCTGTACCAGTGGCTGAAGTACTTCAGCTTTCATCACACTGTGCTCTACAGGCTGTCAAATTTGGGAATCATGTGAGTTCACATTCCCAACATGGGAATGTCTGTGGCTGGACACAGCACTGTGGGACATCCAGACATTTGTGTCTCTGGCTCTCACCCTGGGCTTCCCCTGCAAGCAAGCACCATCCTCTCCAGGGTGGGCTAGTGAGGCTCCAGGGGCTAGCCAGGAGCTCTCCCAAAGCCACTTCTGGGGCTTCTCTCTGAGCTGAGATCAGTCCTGTCCCCACATGCCAGGAGCCACTGTGTGCTTGGAGGCATTCATGCTATCCTCTGCCAAAACACAGATCTTCTCACGGCTGCTTTTTTGAGGTCAGACTGGGCCAGAAAACACATGTCAGGGTTTTGGTTTTTTCCTAAAGCAGAAGTGATTCCCACCCACAGGGCCCATTGCACAGGGGAAACAAGGACAACAACATATTCCCACAATAATTTTCCCAATAATTTTGCTGTGTATGCCACTGTTGGAGGTAGATTTTTGGGTTCATTGAGGTGCTGGGGACGGAGCTAGCCATGGGGCTGTAACTTGAGGTCATGGCAGGGGTTACAGTGGCCCCATCCCCATCCAAGGGTTGGACAGTGCTGGAGGAGACACAGCTAACATCACCTGGTGCTCTGTGCTGGACTGCAATGGTGGGAACAGTGCTGGGATCCACTCTGGACTGGGGCTGCTGAGGCTGGCTCGCTGTTATCCAGGGCTCTCCTGAGGGGCTGTCCTGGATGGTTGGGTCGCTGTTATCCAGGGCTCTCCTGAAGCAGCGTCCCAAGGTGAATGGGTTGGTGTCACCTGGAGCGTTCCTCAGGATCATTCCTGAATGGATGGGTCAGTGTCACCCGGAGCATTCCCCAGGAGCATCCCGAGGTAGCTGGGTCAGCGTGACCCGGAGCATTCCCCAGGAGCATCCCGGGATGGCTGGGTCGGTGTCACCCGGAGCATTCCCCGGGAACATCCCCTGTGTCCCGGCCGTGTCACCTGGAGCATTGCCCAGGAGCATCCCGGGATGGCTGGGGCAGTGTCACCCGGAGCATTCCCCGGGAACATCCCGGGATGGCTGGGTCGGTGTCACCCTCAGCATTCCCCGGGAACATCCCCCGTGTTCCGGCGGTGTCACCCGGAGCATTCCCCAGGAGCATCCCGGGATGGCTGGGGCAGTGTCACCCGGAGCATTCCCCGGGAACATCCCGGGATGGCTGGGTCGGTGTCACCCGGAGCATTCCCCGGGAACATCCCGGGATGGCTGGGTCTGTGTCACCCGGAGCATTGCCCAGAGCATGCCGGCTGTCCCGGCGGTGTCGCCGCCCGGCCCGGGGGTGACAGGGACATTTGGGGGGCTGGTGCCCTCTGCAGACGCGAACAGGGATCGCAGGGAGCAGCGCCCGGTTCGTGCTGGGGAAATCCGCCTGGATCACCGAGTCCCAGCGCTGCCAAGGCCACCACCGACCCATGTGCCAGGTCCCCATGGCCCCACAGGGCTTTTGACACCCTCCAGGGACGGTGACTCCACCGCTGTCCTGGGCAGGGCTGGACAATCCTTTTGGCGAGGGAATTTCCCCTAATATCCAATCTAAACCTCTCCTGTCGTGACTTGAGGCTGTTTCCTGTCATCCTTGTTACCTGGGAGAAGAGCCCGACCCCTGCGTGGCTCCACCTTCCCTTCAGGTGGCTGTATATAAAACATGGATCCCTGCCTCACATATCTTTAATAAAGTAATTGATAGCCAGAAATCCAGCAGCTGCCACAATGCCAAGAGAAGTGACTATGACTAAAAGACAATCTGATCCCAGATCTTTCTTACAATCTTTCTTACACCTTACAGAAGTACAACAAAATACTAGGAGGGGAAGGAAAATAAATCTGCTTAACACACTCCAAATAATTTCTGGCTACTGTAAAGCAAAATTCAAATTAGTTAGATGGGAGGAGATTGCAACAGAACCTTTGCCTGCACCAACCAGAACTATCAGCAGTACTTTTAGGGAGAAAAGCACCACAGCAAACCAAAACATCAAGCTCCTTTGGTTTAGGCTTTGACAGTGCCCACCTGCCCCCAGGACCACCCTCACCCACGGGGCAAATACAGATCTTCTATTTCCACACAGACAGTGGCAAATGAAGACCCCATGGAGCTGTATCCATTCCCCATGCCAGCCCTGCGCTGCAGGAACCGAGCTGGGTGCTGCTGAGGGACACGTCACCCTCAGGAAGGGTTGTCCCCAGGGCTGTGACCCCGCAGAGGACAAGAGACTCCGAGATGTGGCTCCAGTGGGTGACCAAGCTGGGACACAGCCTCATATCCTCATCCAGGCATCTCCTGGGGGCCCTTCCTTCACCAAGCACCCCAGGAAGGTGCTGCAGAGAGGCTGCCCAGGGTGGGTGAGCACCGTGGTCACCCCATGACAGGAGCAACAGCACGGGGGTTTGCATGTTTCTCCCTTTTCAAGTCCCTCTTTACCACTATAAATTCCATTACTTCGAATTTAGTGAAAGCCTTCAGGATTTTTTTTCCAAGCCAGTTATAAAAAGGACATTGGAATTACAGTTCCAGTGCTAACAATAGCATTACTCAAAGCTGCTGCTGAGAAATAGGGAGCTCTGGATAGAATAAAGACCTAAACTGAAATGTCAATAATAACTCTTTTTTTTCTCTCCCTGTCTTCCAGCCCACACAATCTGCTTGGGTCCCTCTATCTTAATGAGCATTAAAATGGTTTCAAATTAGATCTACAGAAAATTGAATTTTTTTCCCCTCAGAAGCTTAGTCTGGCCTTTAAAGGCCACTGATGATATTTTGGTTTTGTGTAAGAGCATCTTTGATCTCCAAGGCTCTCAGCTCACAGAGAGACACGGCTCATTACCAGCAATTTGTTGCTGTTGAAAGGCAAGTGGAGGGGGACAAACATGGAGAGAGGGCCGGGGAGAGGTTTGGCCGGGGGCTCCTTGGCTCCAGACCCCACTAGCCCCGTGTGGCTCTCCTGGCCCGAGCCTGGCCCCCAGGCTGGCAGGTGGATGGTCACCAGGCTGCTGCTGGGTTTGCAGCCAGCTGCTCTCAGCTTGGTTTTATCCCCAAAAATGTGGGATTAAAGAGCCCCTGAGCCTGACCTGAGCTCCAGGTGGGCTGTCTGGGGAGTCCTTGGGGACACCCCGGGTGACAGCAGTGTCTTGCTGACATGCAGCAGTGACCTGGCAATGCACACTGGCTTTTCTTGTATTGCTTGTGCTGAATCCCTCTCCACATTCTCGGTCCCAGGGGCTCTGGGGAAGGGGTCAGGCTGCCTGAGACCTGCTGCTTCCTCACTGCTGGGAAGATGCAGCAATCAGACCTTCCAGGAAAGCCCGTTACCATGGCAGGGCCTGGCTGCTGCTGCTGCTGCAAAAAGAATAAATCTAGATGGTGCAAAGCTGAGCAATCCTGAGCACTGCAGTGCCCTGGGGCAGCACTCACTCTCCTGGGGGATGTTTGTATGGCACAAATGGCCTCAGGGTGAGCAGCCTGGGTTAAGTTGGGGCTTGTACCTGGGTGTAAGAGCAGCCACCAGGCCTGTCCTCCTGCTCCTGGGAGAGAAGGCAGCAGAGGCTGTGACACTGCAGAGCAGACCAGGCCCTGTCCCTGCTTGGTTCTGTCACACTGGGATGAGCAGAGTCCCCATGAGGTCACAGCAGCACTTGGTCACTGGCTTGAGAAAGTTCTGCAAAGAACTCAGCTGCCCCAGGTGTTCCTAGAGCAGCCTCATCAAAGGAGCCTTTAATGACCTGCAGCAGATCCCTCTGCTCACCCCAGCACCCTCCTGAGCCCTCAGTCCTGCTGCTGGGAGAACAGGGCCAGGAAAGCCAGCACAAGCACCCACCAGCTGCAGGCTGGGAGCTGCACGGGGCGTCAGGCCACCAGCAGGCATTGATGGCTGTGAGCAGCCTCACTTGGACCCAGCCCATGGGCCCTGAGATGTTTGAGCTCTGCCTGAGCCATCACTCCCTGCTCCAGCTGAACTGGGGAGTGTGGGTCTCCTGTGTTGGCACCCAGACCTTCACCCACGGACTGCAGAGATCCAGGAGATCCCCAGGCTGTGTCTCACCCTGGCTGCTCTCACCAAGCCTCACCCTGACGTGGCTTCATCCTCCTGGCTTCATTTCAGATCTGCCTTATTGCAGGGAACTTTCCTGATGATCTGGACTCCTGGATGAACAATTCTACCCTCCTGGGTGGGTTCCCTCCTTGGGAACAGAGGGATAGGCCTTTGCTGGTGAGACTGTCCTGCAGCTGAGGGGCTGTTCCAGATGGCAAGGCAAGACATATTCTATTTGCCATCTGTGTGGCAGTTGTCTTTTGTCAAGTGGGCAGTTTTCCTTATCTCTTCCACAATCTTCCCTTTGGGGGGACATCTGCTGATAACAGGCTATTGAATGTCATTGCATGGCTGATAAGAACTATGGCATCCCACTGGGAGATGTGAGCCCAGAGGGAGGAGCCAAGCATTCCTACCTGGATATAATCTGGAGTTTCTGGAAATACCACGCAGTGTCTCCACTGGATTTCCCAGAGGAGCAGCAGCTGCCTCTTTTTCCACTGGATCTCAGGGGAAGACTACACCCTTCTACAGTATCCCTCCTCCAGCAGAACCAGACCTGACACTCCAGGAGGGCTGCAGCCACAATTCCACCTGGACTGCTACCAACACCCTGACCAACAGGGTGTCAGGTTGTGTTCTGACTCTGTCAGTGTTGTGTTAGTTTACTGAATTGTTTACTTTATCCTTTTATTTTCTTCCCTATTAAAGAACTGTTATTTTCTGCTCCTGTATTTGTTGCCTGAGAGGCTCTTAATTTGAATTTTATAGCAATTCGGAGGGAGGGGGTTTACATTTTCCATTTCAGGGAGGCTCCTGCCTTCCTTAGCAGGCACCTGTCTTTCCAAACCAAGACAGGGGTCTCTTCTCGGGTTTCCTGGACCTCTGGGAGCCCCTGGCCCTTGCTGTGCCCTGATCGTAGGAGAGGGGGATGTACAAAGGCCTACAGGAGACAATCACGTGTTGGGTGTGGAGAATTAAGTTTCTTCCTCAATCTGTACTTCCTGCAGCTGCTGAGGAGCAATGCCAGTGATGGGATGTGCAGAGGATGATGAGATGCAATTGCCATAATGCCTTTCTCTTTTTCCTTTAAGCTCTTCGCAGCTTCTGCAGGTGCTTGGGTTGCAGCAAGGGAGGCCAGCAGTGAAATTATACCAGCAGAGCTGCCCAAGAGAAGGGGGGAGAGGCTCCACGCCAGCTGGGCTGTAGCTGCAGCCAGGCAAGTGTCTAGTGGAGCGATGATCCAAACCCAAATGAAGCTTTCTCCTGGTATTTGTAGATGAAGCTATTTCTCCTGGTGCTGCTCAAGCCTGGTAACTGTAATAACACAAATTGATTGTATTTGTTGGCCTTGACTCCCATCAGGGCAGGTGTTTTCAGTGGCTGAAATGTCAATGCAAGGCAGGTTTTAGAAGGACTCTGTAAAAATAGCTGTAAGAGGGCTGGGATTGTGATAAGCAGGAGTGTGCAAAGGTGGTGGGTGCTGTTGGGAAACAGCTGCTAGTAGAACTGGTTTAATTTCAAACTATCTTCAGCTCCCAGCATAAAGGGAGGGTGGGGAATAGAACTGTGACATTGTAGTTTAGGAAAAATAAAAGTTTGACAGATTTGGCAGCAGCTGATCTATAAGGAAACTCCAACCCTGAGGGATAAAATCAGTCTGGGGAGATGTAGCTGGGGTGATGGTCTTGTCCTGGAGTGAGCTCCATGAAGATAGACCCACGCTGTGCCTGGGATGTTTTCACCTCACCCACATGTTCTCAGGGAGCTGAGGCATGCTGTTAACAGTGATCCTGGCTGTATTAATTCAGGTATACCAAGTTCTTTCCCCTCCTTGTCCTCAGACCAAGGTCCCAAGGTTTATTAACCAGCTTTTCAGTGCTCAGCATGTATTTTCTCACTGCCACAAAATTTGGGGAAGGGAGAGGCTGTTTGGGTCTTGTACATCCCTCACTGCTGCTCTGTCCTCCTTTGCTTTCTGACTCATGCTGTTGGAACAAGCTGACTTGTTCGTGGCTTTCAGTTTAATGGATGAACCTCTCGGATGTCTGGATATGGTCTCCAAGGCTCTGACCTCCTGGCTGCACCCACGGGGTGTTTCCCTGCCAGGCTGCACCCTCATACCTGCCTTGGCTGCTGGAGGCTCTCAGTGCTGCCCCTGATGTGCTCCCTTGGGATCTTGTGTCAGGACAGGTTCCTGGGGTGGCAGAGTGACTTCAGCAACCACTGTCTCAGTGGGAAAACTGGGTGGTGGTGCCTTGGCAGGTTTCCCCAGAGAGGCAGAGCTGGGGGAGTGGACAGGGATGTGTAGAAGCTCATCCTGCTCTGCTCCCAGTGTGGGAGGAGTGGAGGCTGGCAGAGAACTGAGGATGCTCTGGTGGCTCTTTCCATCGCTGTCCCCGTGTGACAGGTGCTGGCTGCCTCCCCAGGGCCAGCCCTGGGCCGCACCGAAATCACCGGTACTTCAATTGTCACCACCCTGCAGCCTCAATGGACCTGTGCAGGTGGGATCAGCAGTTTTCCTCCATGCAGAGAGCTGGGGCTTGCTGGCAGGGGTGGTGTCCCAGGGGCTGCTGATAGAGCCTGTCACAAACTGTTCCATCCTGTGGGGACAGTGGGTTTGATTTTTGGCAATTGGCCCAGTACGAGGGCTACAAAGCAAGTGGCTGCATAGGTGTCATTGCTGCCTGGTCACTGGGTAGGAGCACGTTGTAGAGCTCCCCTCAGCTGCCTTACCTGCCACCAGCTCAGCTGGCGGTCGCATGGGCCGGGGGTTCTGGCATGGGCAGGGACTCCCCTCATGTGAGCAGCACTGTGCCAGGCTGTGGGTGGGGGAGGCATCACTCCTGTCCTGGCAGTGGAGGACTTTTCAGTGCTGCCTCCTGCTCTGGCAGGGCGGATTTGCCAGGTGTGACTCACCTGCCTCGTGACCGCTCCGGCTGGCCTGGAGCTGTGACCTTTGAATCTGGAGTATTAGCTCATGGAAACCCAAATAATGGCTTGGGAAACAGAAATATCTGGTGAGGAACAATCCCTGGGCAGCTCCGATGATCGGGGATAGGAGCAGCAGGGTGTGGTGGGGGGAACACCTCTGCTCTTCCAGCGTTTTCACCCAGCATCCCTCCCTGATGCAGCCAGCCAGCAAACTCCTTTGGAAAGCATTACTTCACAAAGAGAAATGTGCTGTGGCTGATGGTGCCCTCGGGCAGAGCCAGAGCGCTGCTTCAGCAGCCCAAGCTGCTGAGGTATTAACTCCTTCCCCTGCATGCCTGGCTTGGGGTGGTTTTCTGGTCCTCATGTCAGCACAGCTGGGGTGCCATCCTGTCCCCTACCCAGGCCCTGGGTGATGGGGAGGGGTCCGCATGTAGCCTAATGCCTCAAAGGGGTGGTTTTGTTTGGAAGGGGACCCTTAGTTGTGTCACCAGATGTTGGTTGGGCTGTTCAGTCCACTGGAGCCACTCTCATCAGCAGGTGGAGGGGGATCAGTGTCACCCTGAGCCTTGCTCCTCTGGGTGCATCTGCTCCTGCACCAAGCCATGGTTTGGCTCAGACCAAACCATCTGCTCCAGGATGTGCCAAGAGGGCTGCTCTCTGCATTCCTGCAGGAGCAGCTGCTGGGGTGTGTTTCTCCATGCTGGGGATTGCTGTATTTTGCTCTGGACACACAAAGTAACTGGTGAGGAGTAGGAAAATGAAGTGTTTTTCTCAGCAGTGGAGTGAGGAGATGTGAGCTGAGAGAGGGAGTGGGATTGTCTATGAGCTGTAACAGGCAATGAGGTGTGGGAGAGGAGGAGGGGTGTTTGTAGGGACCCTGCACCCCAGGGGTCTCCAGCTGTGTCACTGATGTGACCCTTGGTGCACCATCTCCCATCCCAACACCTCCTGCTGGGTTGTGTGGAGAGTTGAGGGATTTCTGAGGGATTTCTTGGTGACTTTTGTCATTGGCATGTGGGTCAGGGGCCATGCCACAGCTTTTTATCAGCTGGAATTGGGACAGCTGGTCTGCTTGAGTGAATTAATCCTAGCAGGGGGCTGCTGAGCCACACTGAGATCCAATCCTCTGACTGGCAGCAGTGGTGGTCTCATGTCACCACTGTTGTTGCTGGCTCTCTGTCACAGGCTTCTCCCCTACAGCCAGCAATGTTCCTTGGCCATTTCTGGGAAGAATTCAGTGGATTTAGGTGAAAGTGCTGCAGGAAGTGTGATTGTGGACCTTGCCTGGGAGCGGCTATTGAGATGTCCCTTCCCTGATTAAGAGTCTGTGGTGGAGAAGTGAGCTCCCCACTGGGAGGGATGGGATCAAACATCAGGAGTGTGGGAAGAGCTGTTGGCTGGGGCTGTAGTGGATCACTGTCCTGGGCAGCCATGCTGAGATATTGTTACTGGAGAAAAGGGAAGTAAAAAACTGGGCAGTGAAGGGGAGGAAGGCATGAGAGCCAGGTCAAATACAGCACCCAAATGTCTTGCACCTCAGGTGGTGTCAGTGATCTCGTGCTGCTGGACCCTCTGCCTGCCCAGGACATCTCTTGGGATGTCAGACAACTAGGGATGGGGCTGCCCTGCTCCCACAGCACGGTATTTCCCTGGAGAAAACCCCATGATCCTTTGACCTTAGTCTGCTCCTACGTGTGGAAAAGCAACTGCTGCTTTCCTTGGCCCTCATAAACATGGTGTCATTCTTGGTGTGGTTCTGTGCAGGGCCAGGAGTTGGACTTTGATAGTCCTTGTGGGTCCCTTCCAATTCAGGATATTCCATGAGTCTATGAAATGTCATTTTGCAGTGAGGGAGAAATGCAAAATCCTGAGTGGTGTTGGAGTATGAGAGTTCAGCCTGTGGTTTCAGTTTTTTCTCAGACAAGGTCCCACTGGGATCACTGAGGTTGAGTGAATCCTCGTATTCCCACACCCTGTAAGTTGTGCAAACAATCTGCCATCCCTGCAGATTCTGAATCCTACAGGGAAGGGAGGACAAGCATCCCACCACCCAATCCTTCTCCCCAGGCTCACGCTGAGCAACGGGAACTCTTCCAGCAAAGGAGAGTAGAAATCCAGGCAGTGCAATTAGAATTATAATAATAGTAATTAATGCCTTGTCTCTCTCTAAGGATTTGCTAGTGAGACTTGCCAGGTGCTGGCTGGGCATTAACTGATCAAAGCCACAGCACCCACGTGAAGGGGATGGGTGCCAGCTGGGCCACGGGACCTCAGTGCCTCAGCTGGGGACTCACTCTCTGTGCCCTCACCTTTCTGCATGATTTAGAGAGGAAGACTAGGAGGAGCTGCTTTAAGAATCCCAAAAATAAGGGTTAATGGATGGGGGAGAAGACCAGGTCAGGAGCACCCTGTGTGTTAGCCAGGGGTGCTCATCTGGCCCCAGTGATGTGAGCTGAAGGGCCTGTGTATGTCTCTGTGTGCAGGGGCATAAACGAGCTCTAATGCATTGACTCCTGTCTGTGCACGTGTCTGTATGTGGGAGGCTGCTCCTGCACACATGTTTCAGTCGACACACAAATGCCAGTCCGTGGGCTTGCACAGACACAAGCCAGCAAATAACATGGGGGTTGGAGAAAATGCTTTACAGGAAGAGGCTTGAAGAGCTCAAATTGCTCAAATTGTTTACCACAGACATTGAGAGGTATGTTTATTCCGGTGTGTAAACACTGTCACAAGGAGAAAGGATGTGGCACCAAAGGACTCTTTAACAGAGAGCAGCAGAACAAGAAGCAAGGGCTGAAGGTGACAAAGTTGGCCTGAAGAGCAGGTGTGCATGCTGGGACAAAGGGGATGAGCAGTGGAAACAAACTGCTGGAGGGGGGGCATGGCAGGGTTTCTGTTGCCTGGGAAGGGCAGTCCCTCTGGTGATGTCTCAGCCAAGTTACTCCATCAGGTACCCAGTGTGAGGGTAAACCAATGGTATTTGTTGTGCTGTTAGAGCCGCTCACATTTCAGTCTCTTTCTTACTCTTGGGTGAGGCCTGGGACACGATCTTGGGGTACAGGTTGGTGAGGCATCTGTGGGATGGAGTCCAAAGCAGCTGCCTGGCCTCCCTGCAGAGCCCCTGAGCAGTGCTGCCTCCTGGCTCTGTGCTGAGTGTGGTTCCTGGTTGCTTCCTGCTCTCCTCTCATCCTCCCAGGAGTTGGGCTGTGTTGGGTTGGTGGCCCTTGTGTCTGGGAGGCTCGGTGAGATGAATAGGCTGGTGGAGTTCTTGCAGCAGTGGAGAGCTGCTGCAGAGTCCCAGGACATTGTGCTGGAGTTGCCCAAAGAAGCTGTGGCTGCCTCTGCATCCCTGGGAATATCCAAGGCCATGTTGAACAGGGCTTGGAGCAGCCTGGTCTGGAGGAAGGTGTGTCCCTGCCTGTGGCAGGGGGAGGAATGAGATGAGCTTTAAGGTCCCTCCCAACCCAAACCAGTCTATAATTCTATCACATGTTGATCCCAGAGATTTGTACACCACTGGTGGGACATCCAACTCCAACCTTGGGGAAGCTGCCTAGGAGTTGCCTTGTAGATGAACCCACATGTTACAGACAATAATCGATCGAGCCAAATTATTTTGCGACCGAGATACGGTCTCTGATAGCCACAATCAAAAGGGACAGCATCGAGCCCAGGTTCTGCTCTGGGTGAACACTGGTCCGACCTCTATCTCATCGGATCGCCCTCTGTTCAGGACAGTGTGTGTGTGTCCCCGGCAGTTTTTATACACTTTAATTAGCCCGAGGCAGAGTCTCTTTTGTTCTTTTCCTGGTTACACATATTCATGTTGTCTCCTTTCTCTGCTTTGGGCTGGACAATGTAGTTCCCAGCAAGCGATGAATGCTGATGTCTGTTAGGGGAACCTGGCATTGGGATGCAAGTTCCCGATGGTTCCTGCTATCTTGATCTTCGGTACTTGTCGAGTATTCATCGCCCAGGTTGTTCTTGAGTAAGGACTCATCTTCTCCAGAGCCAGGCTCTTTCGATTGTAAATCAGGCTTCTCCTCTGCCATCTATGGTTTCGCAATAGCATGAGGCAGTCTCTCGGTAGGTATGAGGTAATCCCTTGGCTCCCGCGTGTGGATTTGTAATCTTTCCAAATATTTCTTACAAACATTATAACTTATATAATGTATATTTCTATCATATTCTACATAAGCATGAATCATCTAAATTACACATTACACCACAGAAAGGGGACAGGGGACTTTGGCTGTGGCCTCCTGCGAAGAGAGAGATGGTGTGCAGGGAGGTGTGGCTGAACGGTACCACCTCTGCCTGAACTGCTGGAAGGTGTCAACCTGAAACAAATGAGTAATTGTTGTTGCTGTTGGTATCAGATGACGTAGTTTACCCGCCAGCAAATCAGCTGAGAAGTGGAGAGGCACTGAGTGAAGCAGGGAAATTATTTAGAAAGGTTAATAAACCTAAGTGTAATATAAATATATTAGGGTAATGGATTCTATGTACAGAGGAACACAGAAGGGCTGTCAGTGGTGTAGGTAGCACAGAGAGCCCACCACGGCAGTTCACATCTGTGTATTTTAGTTCAAGGGAAAGAACTAAGAAACCTAAAGGTCAACTTCCACAAAGCTCTGCTGCTCTACTTCCCCCTCCATCACAGCCGCTCCGGTGCCTGCCCTTATGGGGTGTGGTGGGCTCCCGCAAGTCACGCCCTCGCCAAACCCAGTAGGAGCGGGGGGAGAGGTTGGAAAGGCAAAAGCAAGAGAATTTGAGGGCGGAGAGAGAGACTGATCTTGTAACGAGAGCAGGAGAGGCTCTGGGTGTCCCCGCGGTGCCGGGCAGCACCTGCCAGGCTCGGCCCTCCGCCCTGCAGCCACCGCGGAGCGTCGGGCAGGTGGAAATGACCTGGAGACACGAACTGCCCCCGGGGCACCGTGCTGCTGCCCCGCCCGGCCGCGCTCCCGTCCTTAACGCGGCGTCCGTCACGGCCCAGGCATGCCCAGGCATTTCCGCGCTGCCTCTCCCCGAGCAGCCCCAGCGCAGGGGAAACTGAGGCACGGTCAGGTGGGGCTGTGCCTCCTCCGTGTCAGCATGCACAGCTGGAAAATCCTGGAAGGACAAGAGAGGAACAAATTCAAGTCACAAGCAATGTCTGTGACTTAATGATGGAGGCTTGTGTGTCTCGCAGCCACAGCTGAGCCCTCCGTAGGCACATTTTTCCCACATGTGACACCATCACAGCTGCTCTCACAGCTCCTGTGCTTGAAGCTCATCTCTGCTGCTGGCAAAGCATGGCTCAGGTGCTCCTGAAGGGGGGTTTATTGATAATTTTTTCCTTTTAATAACTACTATGTTCTTTGTCAGAAAATTTCATGTTCCTTGAAGTTAGGGGAATGTGGTGACATCTGAAAGGAAAATTTTATTCTAAAACTTGTCTTGACATTTTTCTTCTCTCTTTTTAAATTTCCCTTTTAATAAGGGAAAAAGGAGGAAGGGAGAGCACACAGGATGCAGAGGAAGTGAGATTTCCCACCACAACAACAAAACTCTTCAAAACACTTCTTTTTTTTAACCAAAACAATAGTCAAAAATATCAGAAAGCAAACCGTGGCCGTTTACCAAACATCCTTAGCTTACTTTTTTTTATAAACTGCTCTGAGTTTTAACTCCAATGACTCCTCACACAAGTAGATAAGAGGAATGACTCTGGGGTGAGCAGGGAGGCAGGAATGTAAATACACTATTTGACTGCAGTGAGTAAAATCCTCCTGAATCTGGCATCACCAGGGGAATGATGGATGCCCTGGCACTGCAGGCATTGAATATATTGAATTATAGAATCACAGATTGGTTTGAGAACTTAAAGATCATCTCATTCCTCCCCCTGCCATGGGCAGGGACACCTTCCACTATACCCTAGGATGCTCCAAGCCCTGTCCAGCCTGGCCTTGGACACTTCCAGGGATGCAGAGGCAGCCACAGCCCCTCTGTGCCAGGGCATCACTTCCCTCTAACCAAAGATTTTTCTTCCTAACATCCAATCTAACCCTGCTCTCTATCAGTTTAAAACCACCGCCCCTTGTCACTATCTACCCATTTAAAAAGTCCCTCTCCTTCCATTTTTGAAGCCTCCTTAAGACACTAGAAGGCTGTAATGGGGTCTTTCTGAAGTCTTCTTTTCTCCATGCTTCAATTATATCCATTATAATGGATACGGTTACATTTTATAGACTGCTCTACCCAGTAGCTGTGGTCCAGGGGATGGATCGGTGCTGTGGCATCGCTGATGGCCATGACATGACAAGGGACCCTGTGTGTCTTAGCACAAACCCTTGCAGTACTGTAGCTGTGCCTGGCTGCTTTTGTTCAGCTCCTGGTGCAGGAATCCTTTTTACTCACGTTGTGACCTTGGGCAAGCAACTTTGCTGTGCTTAAAATTAACTTCTCTGCAAACAAGGTGCATAAATCTCCATGTCAGGAGAAGCTGCGGCATGGACTCCGGTTTGGAGAATGGTTTTTCCACCCTGAGTTGTCACATGTGTGGTGTGACCCTCTGGGGCAAGGGTGCCAGTGCAGCCCCAGAGACGGGGTGGTCCTGATTGTGCCTCAAATCATGAGCCTTTGGCCACTTTCCATGGAGGAAGAGGGTTCAGTAAAATCTGCTATAGCTCAGGGTGTTTCCACACAACCCCCCCCCTTCTCCTAATTTGTGTGGTTTTGCTGGCAGAGCTAAATAGGGGCTGCAGAGACTGATGAAAGAGGCTGCAGGCTCGTCTTACAAAATAAAAAGGCTGGAGCAAATTGGCGTGCCTAGCCTGGGAAAACAGAAGCTAAGGGCAGCACAAGGAGAGCGGTGTGCGGATCCCAGGGTACGCCCTGCGGGAGGAGATGAGCTGCAGAAAGCCTTGGCACAAGACTGGTGTGTGTCTGTAGCCAGTGACTACACGCAGCCTGGAAACGAGAGGTAGCTCTTAAGCACCGGAGGAGGGAGGGCCTGGAAAGACTTCCCAGCAGGAGCCCTGTGTGCCCGGAGCACAGAAACTCCTTTGGTACCCTGTCAGGGGTTTCGGGTTGCCACAGCCACCATAAGGGAGCACGATGGGTCCCACAGCCCCACACACCCAGGCTGGTGTCACTGCAGGGCCGTGGGAGGACGTCTGTCTGTCCAGCCCGGTCCAGGCTGGGTGTGCTCTGCAGATAAACAGCTCCTTTTACACTTATTCATTCTGCCTGTGTACACAGCCTGCTCGCCAGCGGCCGGGAGGTGCCTTTTCCCGGCGCTGCCTTTGGTGTGGGTTTTACAGATGGTTTATATTCAATCAGGCAGAGATGAGGGAGGAACATGGCAAATGTATGAAGTGTGCTGGTCATCGCTGGCTTCCTGGGACACCCTGACCTTCACCCACTGATCCATAGAGAGCATGCGGTCATCACTGACTCCTCAGTCTCTGGTTGCTGTCAGGTCCCTTGTATTTGCCTCTTACTGGACACTTAAAGCAACTGGGGTTATAAAAACAGGAGCAGGGAGAGGTGACAGCTGGGCCTGGAGAATTACAGGGAGGAAATGAGATTAGAGGGAGCAAGGATCACCAGGAGGCAAGACTGGCCCCATGCTGGGCAGTCAGCTCCTCCCCTCACAGCCCGACCCCACACCCAGTCCTGTCCCTCACAGCCTGACCCCACAAGTGGTTCCTTCCCTCACAGCAGTCAGGGATCCATCAGTTTCTCATTCCCTCACAGCTCAGCCCCACAGTCTGCTCCTTCCCTCCCAGCCTGACCCCACAAGCAATCCCTTCCCTCCCAGCACAGTCCAACCCCTGAAGCTGCCCTTTCCTCCACAGCTCCTTCCCTTATAGTAGTCAGGGATCCATCAGCTACCCCTTACTTCATCGCCTGACCCTATAGCAGTGAGGGATCCACCAGCTACCCCTTCCCTCACAGCCCAGCCCCACAGCCTGCTCCTTTCCCTCAGCCTGGCCGCACAACTGGCCCCTTCTCTCGGCACTCAGGGACCCACCAGCAGCACCCTGCTCGCGGCCCGGCCGCTGCCCCTGCCGCGGGCCCGCCCCGCTCCCTCAGCGCGGCCGGGGCGGGGCGGGGCGGGCGCGGGGCGGGTCCCGCCCGCCGGGGCAGGCACAGCGCGGGCCGCAGGTACGAGCGGAGCCGGCGAGCGGAGCGGAGGAGAGCGGCCGGGCCGGCGCGGCCATGGGGAAGGTGCAGCTCTTCGAGATCCGCCTGGGCGATAGCCGCGTCGTCTACAGCCCCGGCGAGCCGCTGGCGGGCACCGTCACCGTGCGGCTCTCGGGCTCGCTGCAGTACCGAGGTGAGCCCGCGGCCTGCCGTGCCCTGCCGTGCCCGCCGCCCGCGGGGCCACACGGCGGGGCGGATATCCCGGGGAGGGTTCACGGGCTGCCCGCGGGGCGCCCCGGGGATGGTGCCGGGGAGCGGCCGGGCTCCCTTCCCCGGCTCTGGGGACCGGCGGCTCCGGGGCTGCCCCATCGCTGCTGCCCCCGCTGCCATGCGGCGGCCGGGAGAGGCCGATGGGAGCAACCTGCTGGATTATTTCCTCCCCCGCTTCCTCCTCTTACTTTTTGCTCCTATCCCATAAATAAGGAAACATCCTCCCAACCCCCTTCCCAAAGCAGCCCAGCGCGCGGCTGTGCCACAGCAGCCTCCGGAGCTGGCGGGTGCCCAGGGTGGCAGCGGGTGCTGGTGGAGGGGCTCGCCCGTCTCGTTCTGCTTTCCCGGAGTCCTGCGGCTTCCCAGGGCTGCCGGCATCGCCCCGGCACGGCCCCCGAACCCCGAGCCTGGTGCCCCTGGGTCGGACGGAGCCCGAATGTGTCCGGGCAGGGCGATGGCAGGAGGTGGGCAGCAGCCCTGCCTCGGCAGGAGGGAGGAGACGGGCGATGCTGTGTCCTGCAGGAGCGGCACCCACCCCCCGGCTCGCAGGCACCGTCCGCAGCCAGCAGCCGTGTTGTAACATCTCGAATGAACTCGGGCGTTTGAGTTGTGGCTCTGCTAGTGTGGGAGATGTCCGCGGTGTGTACGAGGTGCTGTGAGTGGAGGGCAGAGAGTGCCCGCTGGGCAGCAGTGGTCTGGAGCAGCAGGTGCTGGGCTACGGGGTTGTTGTTGCTCCACGCGAGGCTCTGGCCATGCTCGTGGCTGGTGCAGTCCGTCAGGGCAGAGGGATGGGGCTGGACGGCAGGGAGATGAGCTGCTGGGCTCGGATCATCCAAACTGGGAGCTTCCTCCCCCTCCTGAGAGAAGTCATTCGCATTTGCAAGTCAGCTTTGTGCTCAGTGCTGTGGAAATGTGAACCAATTTGCTGTTTTCCCTGAGGTCTTGCTTGCTTCTCGTGTGTGCATGCTGCTTCCTTTGTAACAAATTATTGGAGGGGGAAAAAAAGACCAAGTAATGTAAAATGCGAAGTCTCTGTTCAAGAGCTGTCAGCCTGGATGATGGTGCCTATGCTTGCCTGAGCCTTGCTTTTGCGAGCACCTCTCCCAGTTGTCTGCAATAGCTTTTGGAAGCTTCTTGTGGAAAAAAAGTATCTAGGACAAGCATAAACTTGTAGCCTGTTTAACTCCTGTCAGAGCAAAACTGTTGCAGATCCAGCGTTTATCTCAGTGGAGAGCACTTCCAGATGCACTTCCAGCAAAGACGTTCCTAATGAAGTCTGGCTGACTTCCCTCCTCGGCCCATCCCGTTGACTTCCATCCATTCCTGAGGGTGCTTCAAGGACAAGAGTTTGGTCTTGGAGGGTTGGGTGTGCTGGCCCCTTGTGCTGCCAGCTGGCCAAAGCTACTTGCTGCTCCCTCTACAATTCCCATTTGGAGAGGACCTGCCAGGTTCTGCTCTACACCAGCTCTGCTCTGCTTCCTGGTGTTGTTGTAGGGAAGGAGAAAGGTGTCTCTTTGTTCTAGACCTTCTTTCTGCTTTGATTCTGAGAAGCATCAGGGTCTGGTGTTAAGTGCAGGTCCTGAACTCAGGAGGGGTTTTGCTGTGGGATCTAGTGTTTGGGGCTAGTGCAGGGATTTTGGTAAGAGCTGGGGCAGCTGAGCTCTAGGAAAGCTGTCAGAAACATCGAGCCAAAATCTGAGGTGGGCTCCATGTGGTCGATGCTTCTTTTGTGCTTGGGTCACTGAGCAGCTCTTCTAGGCTGTTTCCTGTATAGTGGCTTCATGAGCTGGGGTAGAAACTTTCCATTACTGTGTCAGAACTCACCCAGTTAAGTCACACTTGGATGTGAAACCAACTTCTGCCAAACACAATGTGATTCTTTGTTGTGTGTTCTCCCTCCTGCTGTGTATCTCATGGTCTCTGGTGCTTAAACCCTCTGCACTTGATCTCTTGGGCACCTTCTCCTTATTTCTGGATGAAGGAAATGTCTCACCCTCAGAGGAAGAGGTTCATGTAGCTGCTGAAACATCTTTTTGGTGTTAGAGCAGGTGACTACCTGCTGAAAGAGATCTTAAAGGGACTTGTGAGCCCTGTTGAGCTCTGTGGGCTCAGCACTGGAGGGATCAGACCGCCTGACATGCTCTGGCTTCCTGCTGGGCTGTGGGGAGAGCTGGGTGGCATCAACTCATCTTAGGTTGTAATACCCCCCCACACCTTCTGTGGCCAACTGTGACTTCCCAGGTTAATAAACTAATTCTCGGAGAAGACACAAAGTCCTCACTCCTGTCAGGTCGGGCCCACAGCTCCACAACTTGGTGCTTTCCATTTCCTGAGCCAGGTGAGCCCGGCGCGGTGACTTCTCGGTGCTGTGGTGTGTGAGATCACAGCCGGAACCAGCCTGTAGGTGACTCCTCACACAGTAACTTCTGGCTCTTGGAAATTACACCTTCTGAAAGGTGACAGTGCAAACAAACACAGCTCGTTGTGCCTGGCTAAACACAGGAGAAATCTTGGGTCATGGGACAGCGTAGCTGGGGACACACCTTTTGGGATCATTAATGTTCCCACTTAGACTGGCGTCAGTGCCAGCCCTGCTGACTGGCAGTGAGGGCTCTTCAGGAGCACATCTTCTTCAGCTGACCTTGCAGCAGCATCACAAATACTGACTGGTCCTTGGTGACCCACGTGAACCTTCTGAGGAGCCACACTTCTTCCTGTGCCTGTGCCAGGGTGAGGGACCTGCCCAGAAAACTTCTGAGCCTCAGGGGAGAGCGCTGATGGAAACGGAGAATTCCTGATCATTGTGCCTGGTTTGCTGGGTAAATCATCAAACGTGTGTGTACAAAGAATAATTAATCTTACAGGAAGCTTGCGCAGGGACAGCTGGAGATGGAGTTAATTTGTGGGGAAGGAGGAGGGAAGCCAGTTCATTTGGAGCAGGGCAGGCAGTCCTGCTTGCCGGCAGTAGTATGTGGGAACAAAGGCTTGTGCTGCCTGGAGATGCTGGAGCACTTTCCTCTCAACTCTGTGGCTTCCAGGGGCCATGTGGATTATTTTGGTCCCGCCTGCCGTTCAGTGAGGCTTCAACAAGGGTAATGTTAAAATAACAGCCCTCTCTGCCAGGTCACCAAGAGAAAAGAAACAGCAAGTGCTTTCCGGAGCAGATTTCAGCATTTTGCTATTCTCCCCTCTGTTATTTGGCTGTCCAGGTTTATGCAGGGATGAGTTGATTTTAAAATCACTCCCTTGAACTACAAAGCTCTAGACACAAGTACTCATGTTTGTTCATGCTCTAGAAATACAGATACATAATTCCCATTTCCACAGAGCAGAGAACCCATGAATAATAATTTTCTTTTTTGATCTTAAATGTAGTAAATATTCTCACTTCTCGTATGGAGGACAGAGAAAGCTGGTGGTGAAGGGGGATGAAGAGCAGGGCTCTGAAATGCTGGGTCAGGTGTCCAAACTAAAAGGTAACTTCTGCCCCCTAGAAGGGCAGCAGGGAGAAATTTTGGTTTGGTGGTTCTGACATGTGTGTAACCTGTGCCCTTCCTGAGGGGAAGGGATGACACCAAAGGACTTTGTTGGCCATGATTCTCCTACCACTTGACCTCTGGTACAGTGGAAAACATTGTTCCTGCAGGAAGGCTGTGGCTTGGGAAAGTGCTGGGGAAAAGGTGGATTCAGTCCCTGCATAGTTGGCTGGCTCTCTCCTGAGTCAGAAGTTTGTCTGTAAAGGAGCATTGGAAATCCCTGTGCTGGCAGCATGGGTCACCCACTCACCATTGGGGCAGCAGGGACCCCATGGCTGGTCCCTGCTTTGGGGGGCAGTGTGGGGTGGGAGCCTGCAGAGCTGAGGAAGGCCTGGGAGTTTGGAGGGCACTGTCCCTGGTGATCCTGGCAATGTCCCATGAGTCCTTGAGCTGTCTGGTATCCACCAGCAATGGTGGGTGCCAGGATGAGCCAGGCTCAGGAATGCTCATGGATGGCTCCGCAGCATCACTCCCGCAGGCTGGATGGCTCCTGCTGTAGGGGAGCTGGATTAACTTTCTTTTCTCATTGTGTGAAGTGAGACAGCAGGGAGCTGTGTGGCCAAGTCTGTCTGAGGCTGGGGAACAAAAGAGGGATTTTTGCTCTCCTGGCTGGCTTGCTGCTAGAGCTCAAACTCCTCTGGAGTCAATAACTAATCACGAGATGGGTTTGTGTCTCTGTCACTGCAGTGAGCCGCTCTGTGCCGCTCCCCCCGCCCGCGCACTGCTTGTGTTCAGCTGAAAAACTGCTTGCTGCTTTCCTTGGCGAGGAGACATGCCACGGCCTCCCATCCCTTGTTTAACAAAATGGGAGGACAAGTGGAGTGGAGTTCTGTCTGTCTGATTTGCTTCCAAGTGTGACAAACGGGGTGTGAGTGCTTATCCCTTCCCTGGAGCAGCGCAGAGCTGTCAGAGATGTAGCTTGTCTTTCTGGGCTGGAGTCAGGTAGGCGGCAGGGAGGCTCCCTGACTGGGAGGAAGAAGCCTGTGGGCTTCCATCCCTCTCATCCCGAGGCAGTTCCCTATCCCTGGCTGTGTTGGGAGAGGAGGAGCAGCCAGGGAGGTGCATGGACAGGCGTGCTCCACTCGGAGCGTGTTGAGGAATACTTTGTGCTGTAAGTCATCCCCAGGGAAGAAGTAGGTGTGTAGAAGACACAGAGCTGTCACTTGGCTGGATGAAGTCTTGCTGAAGGCTCTCATGGCCAGTAAGAGGAGGATGAACATGTGGATCATCCTCCGCTATCCAGAGAGGGGGTGCTCCGGCCCTTCCAAGAGGAGAGAGTGGGGTGGTTGGGTTGTGCTGCAGGGCTGCTGCAGACATGACATGTGCCAGAGCATAGAGAAAGGTGCTCTGCCAGGCATTGAGGAAGGTCTTTTCCTTCTCCTGCTCAGGGCAGCTACTCCTAAAATGGCCTGGCAAACATGTCAGGGGCTGGGCTTTGGTTTGGTGACTCTTTTCTTGAGGGCTGATTGCTGAGATATCCAACATACAGCCTTTAGGCTACTGGTGTGACCTCTGGAGTCTGGCAACAGGAATTGCTGTGGAAGTTAATTGCCTCTTTGTGCTGCTCTTAAAATCTGTCACTCTTCAAATCTCTTGTGGAGAAATGCAAAGTGCTTAGGAGAGGAGAAAATGAGCAAAGGACCAGACTGTTGCCAGTCAGCATATTTTTTGCCTTGTGCACAGTTGTGCCTGCACATGCTCAGAGTCCCTGGGCTGTGCTTAGGATCCAAAACAGAGGTGAAATGGATCCATACCACAAAGGTGTTTAGGCTTCTGTCTGCTTGTGATGGCTTTTAAACAGCAAATCCTCATTCCCCACTCTCTCTGATGGCAAATTAAAAGTAAGTGATGGGGTACACAAGTCAGCTGGGAGTGAGGTGCTTTGCTGTCCCTAAGTTTGTGGGTAGAGGCCTTTCACCACAACGTGGGTACCTGTGGCTGGGTATTGCTCTGTGCAGAGGGGCGGCCAGTGCCATGGGTTTGAGTTGCATGGCTTGAGTAAATTCTCACAGGTGTATTGGGATCTTGAGATGCTGGATGATGGCAGTGGAGAGGATATGGGGTGTCCTAAGCTAAGCATTGAGCTGCTTTTGACCCCCTCGACAAGATGAGGGTGGCAAGCTAGTGCCAACCTGGAATTATTTAGAGACCTAGTTTAAAAACACCCTGGTCTCTGAGCACCTTAATCTTCATTAAAAACCAGAGTTTGTCAGATATCCGTAGCAAAAGCTGTTTCCAAGAAGCATGAATCATTTCTGGAGTACTAATGCTTATGACTTCCACCCCTTTGTTCTTGCTGATGGCACTCTGCTCTCTGACAGTTATTCTGGCTCAGGCAGCTCAGACCAGAGGTAACAATGCTGCAGCAATTCAGTGTTCATCCCTCCCAAAAACACCCTCCTGAATCCTAAATATTTCCTGCAATAAGAGTGGGATAAAACTGGCTTAGAAGGCAACAACTCTAGAGAGAAATGCTCAGTGTATGGGTAGAAATTGGAGCCTCCTCGATGGAGATTATTAGCAGGGGTCTGAATGTCAGGGCCAGAGGTTCAGCTCAGGTCTCAGACATTCCTTTTCTGTCTGCTTGGATCTCTGAGGAGCCCAGCCTGACCATGAGGACTGTCTTACCAACTTGTAGCACTCCCAGCACAGTGAGGATTTGTTATGTATCTGGTGCTCTGGTGATAACAAGAACATAAGTCATCTTTCCAAAGTGATGATCTTGCTATAAATAGAGAATCCAGCTGCTTGTGTTGAATGGCATCAAAGAAAAATCATAGGAGCAGCTCTTACGCTTAGTGAAGTGGATTCTGGCTGTTTTCTCTGAAGATGCTGGGGTTGGGAGATTTTTTTGACAACTGAGATGTGCAAAAGCAGTGCACGAGAGCTCAATGGGGAGTTTTCAGCAGGGAGCAGGTGGGGCTGGGATCTCTCATCCTGAGCTTGGATCTCCCATCCCATGCTGGGATCTTCAGCGGGGAGCAGGTGAGGCTGGGATCTCTCATGCCATGCTGTGCCTTCCTGCCTTCTCAACAAGAACCTGCCTGTGCTGGTACCTGGCCAGGATGAGGAGGCACTAAATGTAGGCTCGCTTTACTGCTTGTAAATAAGGCTCTTCAGGAAAAAGCCCTTGAAACCTCCCCTTCTAGGAGGAGGGAAGCTGGCTTCTGGCTCGTGCTTGGGAGCTGCAGCAGCACTAAATCATTTGGAGGTGTCTCAGCAGTTCTGTGTGCTGAGTTGTGAGTTCAGTGCCTGGAGCGGCAGGAGGACGGGTCCTGATGTGGTTCCACGTGGTTCCACGTCCTTGCTCCTGCCTCCTCTCCCTGTAAGTGGGCTCCAACCCCTCACACCAAAACTCCTGCTCCCAGGATGGCTGAGCAGCCCTGAGTGTGCTGCTTTAGTCCTTCTCCTGCTGTGGAGGCAGGGGCTCGCTCAGGATGCCAGGTTGTGACAATTTGCTCTGTGCTGAATTCTTGCAGCCTCAGGGGCGTCCAGCCTGTGACAGATCTGCCCCACCAGGTGCCGGGCTGACTTTGCATGTGCTCCTCGTCTGGAGAGTGGGTGATGGGGAATTCGTGTCCAGGAGCATCCCTTGAGCTCCTGAACCTTACATCTGCAGGGCTGTCTGTTTCTGAGGCCAGGAGAGCTGTGGGTGGCAGTGAAGATCTCCCAAAATGAGCACCAGCCAACAGGATTTGTAGCCTTACCTCTTAGAAAAGGGTATCTGAGAGTCTCAGAAGAAAATGAGCGTGACTCAGTCCCACAGCAGAGCCTGGCCCACAGGAGCCCTGGTGCTCTGGTATTACAGTAAGCCTGTTAAGCATGAATTTCCAGAAGTCTTTGAAGCATTTATTTAGAAAGAGTCTGAAAAGGGAGTAGGCTCTGGTGAATCAACCTCTTTGTGGTGAGTGGGGAAACCTGATCAGTCGGCTGTTTATCTTCTGCAGTGGCTTCTGCACCCAGTGTGGAGGGAGATGCTCCTGCGGCGGGGGCAGAGGGGCTGTCAGGCAAAGAGCTCGTCAAACCTGCTCCAGGGTGTGGGAAGAGCGGAGCAGGGCTGGCAGGGGTCGCTGGCAGAGGTGTGTTCCCAGGACAGAGGTGTGTTCCCAGGACATCAGAGAGCTCAGCCTCCCTGGCTGCTCCTTTTCCATGGGAATCACAGTTGTTCTGCCAGCGAGGTGGGAAGAGGTGCCAGGCTTTGCACTTGCTGGGAAAGAACAGTTGAGTTTGTTAATGAGTTTAAAGGGGCATTTTCTTACACCAGCATCCAGCACATCCCCCCGGGGCCTGCAGTGCTCTGTGGTAGTTTGTGGTGTAGTTTCTTGCTCAGTTCTTCCTTTTTTAGACAGCCAAGTCAATTGCACCAGAATATCTTAACTCCTCTGGCCTAAAGTAGTGTTAAGTGCTGGGTGGAAACCTATTTCACTTTGGGCAAGCTATAAAAAAATGACATTCCTCACTTCTGTTTTAGCACTGCTCACTCTGAGGAAGGGTGGCTGTGGTCCCTGTCTGGCTGAAGTGCTGAGTGCTGGCAGGTCCTGGCATCCATCAGCATTCCTGTGAGCCAGGGTGAGCTGCTGATTCTGTTCCACTTGTCTGGCTGCATGTTGGGCATCTGGGACTTGCATTCCCTTCCCACGGGGCTGCTCTAAGGGCCAAGTGCTGAAGATTAAGATGCCCTGACTGCTTATGTATGTACAGCCTTATTTCTCTTTGAAGAGCATAGCTTACTTAAATTCAGGGCTCACAAAATCCAGCTTATTACCCAGGTCCCCTGAGAAAGATGGAGTAAATTAAATCTACATTAAATTTATTAAAATAAATCTGTCTTGTGCAGGGGATCATGAGTAAAACTTTTCTGGGCCCTGCTGAGGTCCTAAATATGAGATATTCCTGTGCCAGGTGGCAGCTGCAGGCCCTGTCTGGACCTTGGTCCCATCCCAGTCCATCCCACCTGAGAGCAAGAGAGGCTGCTTCCTCATGGATGGCATGAACAGAAGTGAGCCTCAAATGCAGTTCTAGGAGGGAGGCAGGCACTGCAGTCTCCAAACAGGTCACAGTTTCCCACTCTGAATTTCTGTCCAGAGTAGCAGAAAGGAAAGAAATCTTTTGAGATAAAAGTTGGCTTCACACCCTGGAGCAGCTGAAGCTCCACATGAAATGTTGCCTCCATCTCTCCTCCAGCCTTCTGCTCCTCTGCAACCTCTCTGCTTTTCCCCTCCAAATCTTGGAGGGATGGATGCTGGGAGAGGAGGAGGCTGTGAGTGCTGGCAGTGTGGCTCAGGTGGGTGGCTGGCATGGAGATATTCCTGGGGAGCTGTGAGATCTGCCTCTTTGCCAAGTAGTTTCTCACTGCTGTTTGATCTGGCTGTTCCCAGCATGTAGGGGTGCCTGTGTCTGCCAACCTGGCCTGGGAGGAAGAGGATGGTGCCTCAGCATGCTGAGGTGGGGCACAGTTGCTCTCCTTGCAGGAGTACCCAAGGAATGACATTGCTGACCTCTGCCCTGGGTGTGGCAGCAGGCACTGTGTGGAGCAGCTCTGCTGGACTGTGCCACCTGCTCAGGATGGGATGAAAGTCTCCCAACACTGGTCTGAGGCACTGCCAGGACATGTCCAGGCTCTGCCCTGCCTGGCTGCTATGGTACAACCACCTCTGCCATGGTGGGCTCTCGAGCAGAGCAAGCCCGCTTCTCCCCTCCTCTTCCCACTCTGTGTGCCTCAGCACTGGGGCCTAATCAGTCTGAAGCTTAAAAAAAAGTCCCAAACTTGTCCTTGTTTTGCAAGAGGCAGCATTGGAGAAAGGATTACCCCAGCATCCCCTTCTGGAGCACGTTTGGGGAGCAGTGAGGAGGTTGTAGTAGCAGTAGCATGGTGGGATTGGGATGAGGGGCTGCATGGAGTGAAGCCCCTCAGTCAGGCCCTGAGTGAAGGTGCTGTGGTGTTTCATGCCTGTTGCTAAGGAGCTGCCTCTGGCAGATCCAAGGCACAGACTTTGTGGCACGTGTTCATCCCCCTGCCACAGCCTGTGTGGCCTTGTTCACTGGTGAGTTTTCCCCCTGCAGCCCAACATGTGCAGAGCCAGGCTTGCTAAGTGTGCTCAGATGAGGATTTAATTCCAGATGTTTGAGATGACCCCCTTCCTCCGAGGGCAGCCAGCATGCTGATAAAACACTGTGATGCTATAAATAAACCTGCCTGCTCCACAAGGGAGAAAAACCTTTGGTTTGAGCAGGAGTTTGTTCTAAACAGGAGCCCAAGAGTTGGCTTTTTTGTCTCAGGATTTATGTTGACCCTTGGTTTTGGGGAGGAGCTGGAAAATGTAGGTTTTCCTGCTGCTCTCAGCCTGATGGAAGAAAATGTTCACAGTGGGGGGAAGGATTGACCTACCTGGGAAGACAAGATTTGTTCTCCTACTTTTCTGCAGGTACACACCTGCCCAGCCTCCCTTTGGAGGCTTCTGCAGTGCTGGAATGAGGATATCCTTGTGTGCCCATACTGCCTGCCCCTCCTCATGCTGGCCTGGACTCTGGCTGAAATAATTCATGCACAGCCAAAATAATGACTGTGGGTCACTTTGCCCCTGTGGCAGGGCTGTCACTACCCTGGGGTTGCTACAGGTGGAGTTTTCCAGGCTGTTTTCCAGGAGGTGCTTCAGCCTTCCTACAGTGTTGGGCTGTATCTGGAGGGTCTGGGCTTCCTGCAGGATGGGTGGGACACCCAGGTGGGTCCTCCTGCCTCAGCCTGGCAGTGGAGACATACAGCCCTGTTGCCACAGCCAGGGCAACAGGCACTGCTGGCTCTTGGGATCACATTTGCTGAGCTTGGATTTGCAGGGCTGGCTCTGGTGCCCTGGAAATCAGCACACTGAAAGCTTGGGGAGGGAGGGACTGTCCCTTGCATTGCTGTGGCAATTGCTGTGAGGGATTTGGCTGGTCCACCCTCTTGTAAGGTGCAGAGGGCAAGTGCCAGCCTGGGGAAGGAATGGCTGAACAGCAGAGGTTGCTCTTGCTCCTGGGGGCTAAATGATGGTAAAGTTTGTGCCACTGCAGAGGGGCTGCAGCCGGGCTCGTGTGTGGCAGGAGCATTGCCACGGCAGCAGCACAGGGACAGAGAGGGGTCAGACACAGCAACCACTCCGAATTTCACTGCGAGCCTGTCTGAGCCTCTGAGCAGAGAGCTGCACTGGCTGTGAGCTTGTGATGGCTGTGGGAGGTGGGATGAACCCCTGGGTCAGGGGAAGCAGCAGCCAAGTCCTCCAGGAGCTGCAGGCTGCTGGTGCTGTGGGACATGCTGCTCCCTGTGCATCAGCTCCAGACAAGTCACCTCCCAGGGCCTGGCTACAGGCTTGGATTTGATTTGAGATGGAAAGCATAGACTACTCTTCTAGACAACTCCTCTCCTTCCACGTTAGAGGCCAGATCCCTTTCCTGCCCCTGTGCTGGGTTCTTGTGAAGGAAGAAGACAAAAACCTCCCCAGACAATCCTTAACCTTGTGCCAAACCCACCACTGCCTCCAGCACTTGTAAGCTCTGCTCTTGCCTCACTGGCTTGTGAAATGCTCAAGACTATTTGTGTCTCAAGAACTGACAGGATGGACCCAGAAGGATGGGGACAGCTGAGATTTAATTAGGAGCTGTTGGTTTAATTAGTAGCGTCTCAATATATTCATGCACGAGGGACTTGTGTATCTCGTGAGTTTCCAGCCTTCCTGCTCAGTCCTTTCTGTCTGAAGCTGTGTGGGTGTGTTTCTATGTAAAGGCTATCAGTAGAAAAAACTCATCCTGCCCCTCTTGGTGTCCACTTTTCATGGACCTTTTCTAGGAATTACCCAGTCTCTACAAACTGAGAGTAACTTGCTCTGCCTATGGGTCTTGCTCTCTCCCAGACTTTTCATTTTATGCCATCTGGCAGGGTTGGAGGATCTCAGGGTGTACCCGAATCTGTGATCTTTGCTGAACCCAAAGGTGTCACTCCAAGTTGGAGCTGTGGTGCTGTGTGTTGAGGTGACCTCCTGCTGCCCATCCTGTGACAGCCCATCCTTCTGCCAAAAGCAGGTCCCTACTACTGTGCTTTGGAGAGGGGTTGGGGCTCAGGGGGACCCTTTACCCCCTTCTCCCAAGGCTGCTTCTGGCCCCTGGGATGGAGAATGGCCCATTCCCAGCTCATGGATGCTCTGAGTCCCTGCAGCTCTGGACAGTCCCTGGCAGCTTGGGAGAATCTGTTAAAATGTGGTGATCACTGTCTGCCATGGCTCTGATGGGGAGGGATGAGGGAAGGGGGCTCTGCCTTCCTCTTCCTGTGGCTGGTTTCCATGAAATGAAGACTTCTCTGATGCAGACTCACTTCACTCCCACAACTCCCACAGCACTTTCTCCTCCTCTGCTCCCTTGTTAGCTGCATCCAGGCATGCAGGAGTTTTCCAGAGTGTATCTCAGTCCCTGGGTGCCCTCTGATTCTGTCATTAAAGCATGCCCTGCTCCCTTGTGCTGTGTGGGGTCACTGCAGGCACAGTGGCTCTGCCATCCATCTCATCCCACGTGTGCAGGGCTGCGCCCCTCCTTCCCTGCAGCAGGGGCGGCTGGAGCCTCTGGGTGCAGCAGACATGGCTGAGGCCACGTGGTGACCCGGGTAAGCTTCAAAAGCTGGCAAAATCCCAGGCTGTTTGTAAGTGCCGTTTCACAGCTTGGTTGCCAGCTCTTTGTCCGTCCTTTTGGAGGAAAGGGAATGACAGGAGGATCTGTTTGTCCTGCCTGAGCTGCTGCCAACTGCAACAGCCACCACCTCCAGCTGTGTCAGGTTGTGTCAGGGGCCAGGGCAGCTCAGGCTGGAGCTCAGGGCAAGGTTCTTCCCCCAGAGGGTGCTGGCACTGCCCAGGCTCCCCAGGGAATGGGCACGGCCCCGAGGCTGCCAGAGCTCCAGGAGCCTTTGGACAGCGCTGCCAGGGATGCCCAGGGTGGGCTTGGTGGGGGTCTGGGCAGGGACAGGGCCTGGGCTGGGTGATCCTAGCAGGTCTGTTCCAGCTCAGGGTATTCAATGATTCTCTGAACCAGTTTTGCTGCTTCCTCTACTCAGCCTAGAAGCTCCAAACTGACCAAGATGCAGCAGCCTCTTCCCTCCCCCTCTGCCCATACCTGTTGTAGCAGGTGTGTGACACAGGTGGGACTTGAAAGTCAGGGGTGTTCACTTGGCACTGGGGCTGAGTGCAGGGTGACTATTGAGCCTCTGCTTACTCAGCATGTGGCTGGATTTTGGAAGGAGGGATGTGCACACAACCTGCCCCTGGCAGAGGAGGGGATGTGTGTGCTGTCCTTTCCTCATGCCTGAGATGCCACACCAGCTCCCCTGAGGAGGACAACTCACTGGGTCAGAAGAAAAAGCAGTTTGAAATCTATGGCTGCTCTCCTTAAATCACCTTGGAAGAAGGCAGACGTGCCCAGCTCCTGGCATCTCTATTTTTACTTTGTGCAGAGATGGATATGGCTGAGCTGTCTCCTTTTATTTCCAGCATTTGGCGCGTGCTGCAGCGCGTTGCTAAAGATGTGTCTGGCTGGATGTGGAGCTGTCGTCTTCCCTGAGTCCCTGAGGGACTCTGGGGGTGAAGGGCTCTCGCCTTCTGCATGGCTTCATCATTCATTTCTTCTCTTTGCCTCCCCCTTCCCCTCCCTTTACAGTTTTTGGGCTTTGTTTTTTTCCTGTATTTATTCAAATCAGCCTGGGTAAACAGGGAGCAGAGGGGAGGTGACTGGGGCCACTGGTAGCACTGGATTCCAGAGGCATTTTTAATGGGTCTCTAATAACTGGAACTGGCCTGTTCTGATGCACAAACTATTCTTATTTCCTCTGTCTTCAGCTTGGCAGTTCCAAGATTTCCTTGGAAAGGCTCAGACTGTGCATTTTGCTTCCTGACAAGCAGGCTGACAAGCTCTGTGCTCAGGTGGCTCCCTTGCAGCAGCTGTGATGGTGCTGGTTTTGCCAGGTCTATCCTGACAAGTGATGTTTTTGGGTTCTAGCTGCCCCCAGAGCCATGTGCCTGAGCTGTGCTTGTCACACATCCATGTCCCTCCTCCTGTTGTGGGCAGGAGCCTGTACAAGAGAGAGCCAGGCAAGTCCCCAGTATCTCCCTCTGCCCATGGGATGCTCATGGAGAGGCTGATTTTATGGTCCACTGTTCCAAAACCTGGTTAGGAGTGAGATGAGTGGTTTGATCTGTTTAACCAGGCACCTCTGAAACCTCCCAAATAACCTGGCCCTCTATCTTCCAGTCTTTCCTGCTCTGGGTGTGAAACTGGGGAGCTCTATGGCTGTCCTGGACCTGCTGCCCCCAGCATCACCCACCCTGCAGGGGCCTAGGGATCTGCTGGCTCCTCCAGGAGTCTGGGGGATGAGGTGGGTTATGCAATCCCTGTGTCCAGCCACACTGTCAGCTGTGGGGCAATAGCTCAGAGCTATTGTCCACCCCACTTTTCCCCAGTGAGGTAAGGGGGAGCTCATGTGTCTGGAGCAGGTTGGAGAAGATGCTCTGTAACAAATCTCTGCCCCCTGAACTGCTCCAAGGCTTGTCCCAAGTGTGGTGACTTGGTGTGCTTGGTGAGGGGACACTGGGAACTTTGGGGAGCATGGGGGAAGGGGAGAGTGAAATTCCTTCAAACTTTTCGGCCTGAAATGCTGCTTTCTGTTGCTTGGGGCTGGAATGGCAACTCCAAGGTGTGTGATGGTCAGGGAATGTGGCTGGAGAGGGCTTGGTGGGGCTGAAGGTCTGGAACCCCTCAGAGCCCCAGAGCAATCCCTCCAGGGACTGTCCTTCCTCTCTAGGCACAGGCTGGCTGTGACCATGCCAGTTTGGGATGTCAGTGATTAATTGGGAAACCTTGGAGCTGACAGCTCCTCTGCTGGAAGACTCCTCAGTAAGCTGTAGAGGAATTTTTGGACATGGTCTGACTTTAGCCCTGGTGCTTGACCATGGCGGGAGGGCCCCAGCCACAGACTGGCTGTGGGTGTCAGACTGCAAAACCACTGCCTCTGCTTGCTGAGCCTGTCTGCTGTGGGAAGGGAGCTGTGCCACAGCCTGTGCTCCTGAGCATTCCCACCCACCTGCCTCCCTGGAGCAGGAGAGCCTCCTCACCACAGTGCAGCATGGAGCTGCAATCGGAGCCTGTGGGACCTTCTCTGGGCATTGAGCAGATGGTGGTGATCTATAAACTCCTGCTGTGCAGGGAGGCTGAGGGGGAGCCTGCTCAGGGGCTGTTGCTCCTGAAGGATGTGAACGTTCTCCAGTTTTTGGCTGGGCTTTTCTTGCTTGCATCTCCTGTGTGAAAATGAGGGAACGGAGTGGGTGAGTCTGGGCTTGGTTTGACTGGATCCATCTGTGTTATGTGGGCTAATTCAGAGTGGGACAGGCTTGTTGTGAGCCCAGAGATGTGGCAGTATGTCCGAGGTGGGAGCTTGGCACCAATGTGTAGATACACAGGACACCACCCTGCTAAAACCTTTCCTGCTCCTGATACTGAGGCCCCTCCTTGGCTTTAGCTCTGCCACCTGCCAAAAGAGAGTATTGGATATCACCTGGGGATGTGGGGAGGGTTCATTGTGATGGTTCACCTCGGGAGGGCACCTGTATCAGCTCAGGTGTGCTCTGTGCTGTGGTGGGGGAGTTCCCATCCCAGGCCATGCTATCCTGTTCTTGCCCTGCCTTGCAAATGCTGAAGCACATCCCAGACACAAGGCAGTGATGTGTCAGCCTCGCTGCTGTATCGATGTTTGGATAATGAGAGTTGGCATCTGGAGCTGCTTATCCTTCGTCCTTGAGTGTAGAGCAGCACTTGGACTGCAAGGGGCTCTTCATCTCACAGTCATGATCAGCTGTGAGGGCATGGCAGGAGATCTGATGGGGGAGGCTCTTCTTCCTTGTGGGATTATAGACTTTAAGCCCTGAGGAGCTCATTCCACCTGTCTGCATGACTCCCCTCGCTGTGACTGGGGTGTGAGCTATGTGTTGTCCCTGCAGAGAGGGCTGGATTTGGGGTTCCTGTCTTGAGTCAGTGTGGAAGACAAGGTCACATTGGCCAGGCAGGTGCTCTGGAGAGCTGTTTGAGGTGTTTGCAAGCAGCAATAACATGCAGTCCTCGGTGTTTGGGTAAGTGGGTGGAGGTGTTGATATCAAGAGGGCTGAGAACACTTGGTGAGAGGAAAGCTCCTAAGCCAAGGCAAACTGGCCACCTTCTACCCAGAGAGATGCTTCCTGTGGATACAGCTGGAATACAGGGGAGCAGATGGGTCAAACAGGCAAAGTGTCTGTCTGGTGGATCCTGTCACCTTTCTGCCAGCAGACCTATTCACCTGGCCAATGGGGTAAGGGAGTTCTGTGGCTCCAGTTAAGATCTTGCAAAACCTGATGGGATTCAGGTGACAGATGTTCAGGCTGGGACAGCCCTGAACACTGTTTGTGCCACGATAGGTCTGCCTGTGTCCTCCCTGTGTGGGGGTAGCAGTGCAGATCATCTCTTGCTGTGCAGCAAGGCCAGTCTGTCACGTTTGTCTGTCTCTGTGGTCCAGTGTCGACATCAGAATCTAATTTCATCTTGCTGAGTATTGGCCAAGACTAGCTGAAGATGCCTGTGGGGAGCTCCTCTGAGAGCCGTGCTGCAGGCTGAGCTCTTGGGGTGACTTTCTCCAGGCAAGGCACAAACATAGCTCAAATTACTGTCCTTGCTTTTGGGAGGGTCAGACAGCACCACTGATGCTTCCAGGCCTTGCTGTGTGGCTTTGCTGAGTGCTGTGTCTCTAACAGAGGAGGAAGCCACTCCCTTAGAACTGGTGTCTGGCTGGGAAGTGATGTGTGGATGGACATTTTGGAGGTCCTGATGCAGGACAAGTTAATGGCAAAGTGATTTTTTCTGCACGCCATTAAAGATGAGACTGAGCCCAGGAGCTGGGGGCAGGCTCCCAGGGGCTGGAAATGTCCTCTGAGGGTCACAGTACTCAGGGCTTGAATTCAAGGAGCAGAGAGCTTGTCCAGGCTGTATTGGGGGGTCCAGCTCTCTGCTGTTGCCTCAGACAGGGCTGTTTGAACCCCTTGTTCATCTGGTTAATGGGCTTGTGCCAAATGTGTCTCTCACAGGGATGGTGAGACACTCGGTGGGATGCCTGGCTCCTCGTGGGGTGGGAGGCAGCAGAATCCTTGGCTGCTCATCCCTGTCTGGACAGTGACACCCAAGGCTTCTGCTCTTAGCCAGAGTGCCAAGGCTGGTGCATGTTTTGGGAGGGAACGCTGCTTCATTTGGGAGAGAGGTTTGCCTGTCAGGGAGCTGCAATCACTGGTGGTAAGGGTTTCCACAGTGCAAGGAAACCAGCTTGAGGGTTTCAAAGATGACAATATGTAGGAATAGCACTGGGGTAGCAGGGAGTGCTCAGTTGTGCTGGGAATGCTGGAAAACCTGCTTTTGGAGTGAAAGCATGACCTGATTCCTCTGCTCCATTTTCCCACCCTGTGTGTGTTTTCATGAGGCACTGCTCCTGCACAGTGCAGTACCTGAGGTTTTGCTTTCTCCCAGTGTTGACATGTGTCCTGTCTCTCCACAGCCATCAAGGTGAGCTGCATTGGATCCTGTGGGGTGTCCAACAAGATCAATGACACAGCATGGACTGTGGAGGAGCAGTACTTCAACAGCACGCTGTCCCTGGCAGACAAAGGTATGGTCCTCAAAGGCCTGGTGCAGATCTGTGTTCAGAAAAGCTTTACAGAAATGTATCACCAAGACTTCAGCATCCTCTCTATGTGAAATACCCCTCACAGGCTGCCTTGGCCTGTGCACAGAGGATGGGAGCCAGGATTAGAGACTACAAGAGCTTAGCAGGAGCTGTTCAGGGAAGGATCCTGAGCAGAACTTGGCAGCTACCCTGCAAACACTGCTGGCATCCTCTGGCCCTGGTCTGCCTGAAGCAGAGCTGTCACAGGGACTGCTCCCCATCTCAAGGCTCTGGGGGTTCACCCTGCTCTGCCTGAAGCAGAGCTGTCACAGGGACTGCTCCCTGTTTCAATACTCTGTAAATTCACCCTGCTCTGCTTCCCATGTGTGTTTATGGTGCTCACAAAACACTGATCAAAGCTGGTGAGCAGAAGCCAGTGGTTTGCTGTGAACGGGGTTGTGGTTGTGTCACTTGTGCTCCAGGAGAAGCTCTGGGAGTGTGGCAGGATCAGCCTAGGACAGTTACCCCTGCTTCCAGTGAGATGGACAGAGATGGTGATGGGGTTGTATTGTCCTGTGGGTAAAGTGACACCAGCAGCCTCTGGGGGATCTGTGTCTGAATGAATGCTGTCTTTCTGCTGTTAAATAGGTCAGCCTTACCACAAATAATTCATGCTGTGCCCTGGCTCCTGTTGAAATCAAGATGTGCTAGTAGTATTCACCTGCTGAAGGCACTGGCTGTAACAGGAACATAGCAAAAGCCCAGGGTAGCAGGAGCTCAGCCCTCTGATACTGTTTTGTCAAATAACAGGAAATAGGTAAAACTGAAATGGCAGTTTCTGCTGGCTCAGCAATTTTCCAAGCAGAGTTTTTAGCATCGTGGGGAGACTGAACTCATTCTTGCAGCAACTGGTGAGAGGGCTGTTTGCTCTCAGGTCCCTGCCAAGGGAGACAGTTGGCTGGCTGGCTCTTGGATCACAGCCTGGGGGCTGCAGTCAGAGATAAACTGCCTGGGCGGGCAGTGGGAAACATTCCTGCCCGATTCTGGATGTGCTGAGCACAGAGAGCCCAGCTGTGGCTGTCAGGGTGGGGACACAGTCACAGGGGCTCTGTAAGGAGCTACAGGCCATTGGGCTTAGAAGAGTCGGGAGTTGTAGGCTGCAAGTGGGTGTGGACTTGTGGAGAGGTTTAAACCTGCAACTGCACTGAAAAATGCCCCTTCCAACTTTTGTTCCTAATATTTAATGATTTGATGGAGAGCTTTGAGCTTGTGGTCAGATCTGTGTGCTGGGCAAGCTGGGCAGTGGCAAAAGCCAGGCAGGAAGGTGGAGTGGGAAGAGGTGGGTGTGCTGTTTGTTAGGTCTGCAGCCTCTGGAAAACTCTGATAGCTGCTTTGGCAGTCAGTTTTGTGAGGTTGCCGTTGGGAGCCATCCCCTTGATAACTAGGACTAGAGTGAATTGGGAAGGATGGAAAGAAAAGCCATGTGCTGAAGTGTGCCCTTTGAAGCCCTGACATCCAAATGTGGCCAAAATTTGGTAAGTCGCAGTTCTTCAAGTGTTTGTGGAAAACCCTGGTCTATTTGCTGTTGGTTTTCTGGGACCCAGACTCCTGTATACCTCCCGGGGCAGTGCTGCTGTCTGTCACCCACTGGTATCACAGGCTCTGCCAGCCTGGAGCGGGTGCCTGGGGCTGGCAGCAGGGCTGGGCTGCTGGCTCGGCACTGGAGCTGGTCACTGGAGAGCCACGAGCCTGGGCTGTGAGTGGGACTGAATGGGCCAGTTGGTGTCTCCCAGAGCTGCCACAGCTGCAGGCAGGTGAGGCAAGATACAGCAGTGCATTATTTACCTTCGGAGAATTGAAGGGAAAATCTGTCCCTGTGGAGTTGTGTGTTTGGAAATTGAGGTGTGTTGTGGTGTTGCTCCTGTCCTGCCTTGCAGAGCTGCAGTGAGATTGAGGAAAGCCCAGCCAAGGTATCATCAGTTGGTCTGGAGCAGTGTGCTAGGTACTCACAGTCACTGACCTCTGATCTTCAGCTTTTTGTGTCCAGCTTTTTGTGTGGACCCAACTGCTGGGAGCTCTCAGCCTGGTTCCCAGCTGCGGGGAAGCAGAGGGGAAGAGGGTGGGCAGTCCCTGTGTGTGTGGGATTGCAGCCACGAGGGATTTGCCCTTCATGCTCAGGAATTACTACCCTGGACTTGCAGGTTTGTCCCATGTCTGCATCCAGACGGGACAGCTGGACCCCTGAGAGGATGGAAGGGGAGCAGTGGGATGGAGATGGGACAGTGTCAATGCTGCCTTTAGACCCGAGTCCACCAGCAGAGATGGCTTTGAAGCTGACCCTTACATTTGCTGTGCTGGCTTGCAGGGATGTGGAACAAAAGCCCTGGGGGCTGGCACTGCTCCAGCCTGCGGCACAGGGACAGAGAGAGCTGTCTGCTGTCACAGCCCTCCCTGTGACATTGATGCGTGTCTGGGCTGGTGGAGCAGAGGGAGCCAGGCTGCTCCTCCACGTCCCTGCCTCTGTGTCTGCCTGTCTGTCTGCCTCCTCTGAGGGGCTGCTGGCAGCACAGTGCCCTGGCACAGCTCAGCCCTGCAGGGCTGTGCTGGGGGAGCCCTTGATGGCCTTGTGCACACAGAGCCTCGACGCTGACTCAGCTGTGGCATTTTTAGGCTTTCCAGGAATAGCTCTCAGCTGTCCTGGCCTTTCCTGAAAAAAGCATGAAGGAGCCCCAGACAGATGGAGTGCCCCATGTGGGTATTCCCTGGGTGCCTCCCTGCAGGGCTGAGCCACCTGGGAGGGGAAACTGAGGCAGGCTGGCCTGCTGGCTCTTGGGGTGTGGGGTGGGGAGGTCACTGATGGTGGTGGCAGGAGCCCAGGGTGAGTTAGGGGAGTTGGAAACATTTCCATGCAAGGACTCCTAAAGGAGAATGAGGCCAGCCCAGCTGCTGGCCCTCACTGCCAGCACACAGCTCCTGCCCTGGCCAGCACCAGCAGCCACCTGTGACAGAGCACCACAAGCAAAGGTTAATGGTGACATCTGGCATGGTCCTGCAGAGGAAAAAAAACCATGCAAAAACCCCCCAGGGTGAATCTGTGCCTGTTATTCCAGGTAAGGGGTGGCTGTGCCCACCTTCTCCCACCACAAAGCAAACAGCAGAACGGAGGGAGGGTAGGGCTGTGGAAGGCCCTGGGGTCAGCTGGAGGGGCTGCCTTCCTGCCATGCCCCCAGAGGCCTTATCCACACAGGGGATGTCTCTGCCAAAAATGAGTTGAGGAAGGGAGGAATTTGCTTCTGCCTCAGAGGACTCTTCTGTGCCTGCCTTCCCCCACTGCAGCAATGCTGTTATCTCTTCTTTTTGAAGAAGTACATTAAAAAAAAAAAAAAAAAAAGGTGAGGAGGAGCAGCATGTCCCTGCTGGGGGGAAACTGGCAGCCAGGCTGTGCCCTGGGGCAGAGGGTAGCTCCAGGCTGTCCTCTGACACCATCCCCAGCTCCCTTGAAAGGGGCTCATCCAGTCTGATGGCATTGGCCTGGATTGAGGAAGGATCCCGGTGTCCCCAAGGCCACACAGCAAATGGGGCTCTGTCTTGCCCATCCCTAGTGAGTGGCTCAGCTCCAGTGGTGCCACTGCTGTGCTGGCACCTGTGGGGGTGGTGCAGGGAGGCAGGCTCAGCCTGACAAACAGCCCGCCTCGCTCCATCCCTTCCCACATCCTGAGCAGTAACTTTCAAAAACACCAATCTGTGCTCTTTGAGGACACGTGGGGGGAAGGGAGGAGGAGGTTTGCAAAATTGTTGAGGCTCAAATTGCTCTTTAAGCCTCTAAGAATGACTCCACACTTCTCCCACACACCTTTGCATTGAAATAAGTGAGGGGGAAGCTTGTCCTCTGTGGCATCAGCTACTGCATGTATTACACACTGCTTTTTGTATTACACACTGCTTTTTGTATTACACACTGCTTTTTGTATTACACACTGCTTTTTGTATTACACGCTGCTCTGGGTTTTTTTTTTAACGCTGTACATTGCATGAAAAAAGAGGCAGGCCCTGAAATAACCCAGATGCCCACTTTGGCACTTAAGGCACTTTCCTGTCTCTCCCCACCTTGGAACAGGGTGTGCAGGACCCGGCTGTGCCACTGGAGCGGGTTGGTGACAAGTGCTGCTGCAGAGGACCCTGCTCCCCTCAGGGCCTGTCCCCAGTCAAGCAGGGCATCCTCTGTGCTCTGGGAAAGGCTCTGGCGGGGCTGGGCAGGAGCTGGAGGCAGCAGGCAGCCATGAAGAGCAGGGGATTGTGCTGTAGCCTTGGCAATCACACACAGGCCAACGGTTTAATGAACTCGGGCTCTTTACATCAAAGCTGCTGGGAAGTGTGGAGTGTGCCAGCTGCTGCAGAGCCTCTCACTGCTCTGTTTGCTGGAGAGGCTGCTGTGCCACAGAGGTCACTCAGCCACCAAGGGCTCCCAGGGGGGGTTGTTACTTGCCTCCTGGAGGGGAGGCTAAGAGGGTATTTACTTTTCCCACTTGGACTTTGATGGCTTACTGGTGTTGATTTTTCCTTTTGCAAAGAAAGCCAGGAGGGGTGGGGGCTGCTGGGTTTCTGTAGGTGTCAGCAGTGCAGGGGATCAAGTGGCAGTGAGCACAGAATGGCACTGCTTGTACCCGCTGCTCTGGGACACAGAGATGCTTCTCTTGGTCCAATATAATGGAGTGATTCAGCTCTGCAGAGCCTCCTGCTCCTCTCCCCCTCCCTGCTGTGGCTCTGCCCTTGTTCAGCCGGAGAGGGGCAGGTCCATCATGTGCCTGTACCCCCATGGGGCTGTCCCTTCCCTGCACTTCCAGCTGCACACACAGCTCTTGCCCTGTGGAAGGGTTGTGCATGCAAAGGTAGACTTTTGGTTTTTTTCATTCCCTCCTTGTACCTGAGTTGAACTCATGCAGGGAGCTGGCTGTAATTTCCAGCTGACCTTTCTTTTGGCAGCTTGTGAGTTAGCTTGAAGGCGCTGCAGGGATTTCCTGGCAGCTCCACACGCTTCCTCTGCTGGCAGATTTCGTGCACAAAGAGCATAAAAGGGGCAGCTGTGCATCACCTCTTCCCTAGGGTGGTTCTCTGCCGGCCTGGCACAACACCTTCATGGCCAGCAGTTGGCACAGGGTAACAATCCTGGCTCCCAGCTGAATTAAAAAATCTTGGTGACCTGACTAAGCAGAATTGTGAGACTTGTGCAGTTTGTTCTAAGCGAGCAGGAGGTCTCAGAGCAGCAGGTGATGTTCCTGACAGCCCCTGCCCAGGTGAGAGCAGCAGGGTGTCCATGGGCAGTGGTGAGCCACTGCAGATATTCTGGTGCTAGCTCCTGGCCACGCTGTGCTGCTGGGTTCAGGAGCAGTAGCTGCACAGGAAAGCCACACTGAGGGATCTGCAGTTGCCTTGGGTCACAGCCGCTTCCTCAGCGCTTCCCAATTTCTTGCCTCAGTAGACCAGTTAATCCTCTGGGTTTTTTGCAGCCTTGCCATACTGCCAGATCCTGCTAATTCATTGAGAATGTCTCTGGAAACTGCTGACACAGAGGTTTATGAGCAGTGGAGCCCTCGCCTCAGTGCTGGGCACTCTGCTGCACCTCCTGTGTTACAGAAAGGTTGATCTCAGCAGCATTACCAGTGGGGAGGTTGTTCCTGCTGTGTGTTTGTGTGTTTGCAGAGCTGGAGCGAGTTGCTGCCTTGAAAGGGAGCGTGGAGCCTGCTGGGGCTGTGCTCCATCACTGCTATACAGATCAGGAGAGCTCTCCTTGGAGCTGAACACCGAGGCTTTCCTGGCAGCTTTGCCTGTGCTTGCTGGCAGGTTGCTTTTCTGGCTCTTGGCTGCTCCCTCTGTGTCACCTGTGCCTGCTGATGGCACGAGCAAATGTGTGCATTTCCCCTCCTTTGTTGCAGTTTGTAATCCCCTGTATTAACTCCATTCACCAGAGGCTGAGTTGAGTCCTGTGCTAAAGCTGCAATGGCTCAGCGTCACCTCAAGTGCCCTGGCACAAACTTAATGCTTCCCTTCTGACAGCTCTGATAGAGCCTCCTGAGAGCTAAAGAGCTCTGGCCCCTTGCTTATATCTAATATTCAGTTTTCTGGCTGCAAAAGTAGATGAGGAGAGAGGGCAGGACAGGGGTGAGCAGGGTGCTGGCTGCTGGGCCTGCAGTGAGACTGACATCTCTGTCTGTAGCTGGGGACTTGGGGTCCTGTGGCACAGTGCAGAGCTAGGGCTGCTCATTTCTCCACCCCAAAGTGGAAAACACAAACCTTCTGCTTTCCTCCTCTCTGTCTGGAGAGGAGAGTATGCAAGCTGTGCATCAGCAACACCAGAATCAGTCTAACCCAGCACCTTTGGAGGAGCTTGCCTTCCCCAGGGCCGACTTTAGGCAGCAGGAGGAAAGAGACATATTGCTACAAGTGATGGCACAGGGGCCAGCAGGCACCAGGTGCCTTTCTGTACTCCTTGAATTGGCCAACACAGTTAATGCATCACTTGTTAAGTAGCCAGGGAGAAACTGCCATATGGTCTGGCCTGCTGTTCCTCTGCTAGAAGAACCAAAAAATCTGTGTACTCCAAAGGTGCAGCCTGTTCCTGTTCTAGCATCCAGGAAGGAGCAGAGCCTGGCAGGGACTGGTGGGGAGGGACAGGGCTTGGGGCAGGAGCCCCATTTCAGCCACTGCCTGTCTCCTTGTGCCTGGGATGCAGGGACACTTTCCAGGCTCCTAGGGTGGCTACAGAGCTGATATCATCCTTCTCTTTGGGGGTTGGAGGGAGTGACAAACAGGATTATTCCCTCTTTTGCTGTGTGGGGCGTGGTGAGGCAGAGGTGTGTGCTGTGCCACACACTGTGGTTCCTGGCCTGCAGCCTGCTGTGTGTCACACATCTGGGCTGGTTGTCCCAGCACACCGCAGTGTGAGCCTTCACAGGAGAGGAATAAACCTCATCTGAGTCTGCTGTGTGACCAAGGCACCTCCTGACTGCCTTTGCTATCCTGGAGATCCTGGTTTTGTTGTGGTGGCCGTGACCCTTGTGCAGAGAAGGCTGTGACCACCTGTGACTTCCAGACAGGGACCCTGGGGCTGGGCCAGCCAGCCTGGGATGAGGATTTGGAAAGTGTCCCCACAGTGGCACTGGCTGGAACGTGCAGCCCAGCAGAGCTGACCCCACCAGTGCTGTCAGACTGGGCTGTTTGCACAGAAAGCTGCCAGACAGCCCTGGGAAGGGGGGTGGAACACAGCAGGTAGGGCTGTGTCCTTGTTCCTGTGGGGCTGGCTCCTCCTGGGCCCCAGCCCAGCCCTGCTCTTGTGCAGGCAGAGGCTGCTGGAGGACATTTCCCAGCCCTTGGCCTGCAGACAGGGCAGGGTGTGGGTAGGGAGCTTCCCCTTGGTCTGGAGAGATGATGGCTTTGAAGGGCTGGGGATTTCTCTGGCTGCCAGCTCTGCCTGGGCAGGGGCCTGGCAGCACCAGCCAGGGAGGGGTCACTGCTAGGACCAGAGCCCAGACACTTTCAGCAGCTATGGAGGAGTAAACTTGACTTGGATTGTTGGTTTAACAGTGTAAATGCAGTCCTGTGGTCATTTCAGCCCCGGTGGGTATGATGGTGACAGCTTTCCCATGCACTGTGCTGGTTTGCAGTGAGTGCAGGGACACCTTTGGGTGGGAAGGGACCTTAAAGATCACCTTATTCCACTCCATGCCGTGGGCAGGGACACCTCCCACTGTCCCAGGTTGCTCCAAGCCCTGTCCAGCCTGGCCTTGGGCACTGCCAGGGATCCAGGGGCAGCCACAGCTGCTCTGGGCACCCTGTGCCAGGGCCTGCCCACCCTCCCAGGGAACAATTCCCAGTTCCCAATATCCCATCCATCCCTGCCCTCTGGCAGTGGGAGCCATTCCCTGTGCCCTGTCCCTCCATCCCTTGTCCCCAGTCCCTCTCCAGCTCTCCTGGAGCCCCTTCAGGCCCTGCAAGGGGCTCTGAGCTCTCCCTGGAGCTTCTCCTCTCCAGGTGAGCACCCCCAGCTCTCCCAGCCTGGCTCCAGAGCAGAGGGGCTCCAGCCCTGGAGCAGTTCCATGGCCTCCTGAATCTCTCCAGCAGCTCCATCCATCTCCTCCCTGTGCTGGCCCCCAAGGCTGAGGCAGCTCTGCCTGAGCAGGGCACAGGGGCTGAATCCCCCCTTTCCTGCTGCCCACGCTGGGATCAGCCCAGGGCAGGGGGGTTTCTGGGGCCAGCACACAGGGCTGGGGCACACTGAGCTCATCCACCAACATTGCCAAACCCTTCTCCTCAGGGCTTTCCTCCATCCATTCTCTGCCCAGCCTGCATTTGTGCTTGGGATTGCTCTGACCCAGGTGCAGGACTTGCACATGGCCTTGTCAGACTTCCCAAGGCCCTCACAGCCCCTTCAGCCTGGCAGGGTCTCTCTGGAGAGCAACCCAACATCACCAGGGGATCCAGAAGACTTGGCATCAGCCCTCTGGATGAAGGCATTTCTTTTCTGTAAATGAAATGTTCCAGGACTCCTCCACATCCAGTGGTACAAGTGAACAACCCCAGTCCCAGTGTGGAGCAGAGGGGAGCAGCTGAGCCATGAATGAGAGACACCAGACCTATCTCTGCTGGAGTCAGGGACATCTCCAAGGTTCTTCTGCACTATGAGTGTGTTGTTACTGCTCCTGCTATCTGGACTTGAGTTTTTCTCCAGGCTGTCTGGGGCAGCAGCTCCTTTCCCTCCAGGAATTTTTTGGGAGGAAGTTTCCCAAGGCTGTGTGGGGGTGGCCAATCTCTGCTGGCTTGGCTCCTATCAGGAGGACAGGCTGCTGCAGGTACGGCCCCACAGCAGAACCCTGCTAAGCCTGCTGTCTCTGCTGCCTAATGACTTTCTCAAGGTATTTTTAGCTGCACATAAACTTCAGGAAAAGCTTTTTTGCATCCGAGGACACTGTGGCCTTTGTTCTGGCTTCTGGGAATGGGGAGGTGCTGGCTCGGCGTGGCTGCGGTGGCTGGCACAGCCCTGTCTCCTCACAGGGTCTGTGAGCTGCCCCTGTTTGAGGGGTCTCAATGCCCCCTGGAGCAGTGCTGAACCCCTGCTGACCTGCTGTCCCCTGCCCTGGCTGGGGAGTGCTTTGGCAAAGCCTCTGGTTCTGGAGGAGCATGGAAAGGGCAGCTCTTCCCAGGTGTTGGGATGGCCATGGGCCCCCACCATGGTTGGAAACCAGCTCACCTCTGCCTGCTGCCAACAGTCTCTGTTGCAAAGTTGAACAGCCTCTATTCCACTTGCAGATGGAATTAGCACATTAAATGTCTTGGATTGTTGCTTGAAGCTCTCTAGGCTGGAGGGACAGGGGTGATAAGTGCTTTCCCACAGGCTGTGTGTTCCCCTCACTGCTGGGATGCTGGAATTGCACAGGGGATGCAGCCGTGGGGTGGCTCTGAACACTCTACCTGATGCTGCATCTCCCCTGCTGTGATCTGGGCATCTGTCCAAGGCTTGTGAATGGCTGGTGAGACATACATTGCCCTGTGTCACCAGTACAGCCACTGCAAGTGTCCCTTGCAGGGAGCTGAGCTGGTATTTGCTCCTGTTTTCCATGGCAGAAATACCTGGATGCTGGCCCAAGGTCAATCTGTGCCCTGCCCATGCTCACAGGGAAGTTGGGATGAGGGAAATTGCAGATTTCCCCTATTATAGCAAGATTAGTCAGCATTTGGAAGTAGAAACTCAGCCTTTCAGAGCAAAGTTGCCAGCTGGAGAGTTTAGAAGCAGTTGCCACCTCCCTTCACATTGTAAGGGTGCTTGGTTTGGGATTTGTCAACTTTCCACTAGGCAGCAGGCAGAAGACAGAGATGGTTTTGTAATTCCAAATTGCAAATGGACCCTTTGCTGTGCCTGTGCTGGAGGAGCCTCTGCCAGGAGAAGCAAGAAGGAGCCCAGGTTGCTGCTAAATATCTGCCTTTCCTCCTGGTGCAGAGGGAGGCAGGCAGGACCCAAGCTCACCTGTGGGCTCTGCTGCCTTGTCACTCTGCCAGGCACTCTAGATCATGCCTGTGCTTTCACAAGAGCATGTGCTTTCACAAGTCTCCTATCTCCGTCAGGACCTCTGGCTTTTCTTCATCTTAATTTTGTTAACCTTTGTCTGTGAAATAGCCCTGTCACTGAACTCCCTTCTGTACCAGTGGGTGCCTTGGAATGCCCACTCTGGGATACTGAGGATGCCTAAAGATGCTTCTCCCTCTTGGGGGAAGGAGAGAGTGGGCTGGAAGGAGCAGGTCTGCAAACAAGAGTTGTAGAGTTGTTCTTAGTCACCTGCAGCATTTTCCTGCTCCATGGAGTGGAGAGCAGGGCTCAGTGTGCTTCCCTGGCTCCCTGCTCAGCTCAGGACTGGGGTCAGGGCTCTGTGGCCATGAGCCAGGCACTGCTGTGATGCCCTTGGTCTGCATGAACTGTGGCAGGACACAGCTTCAGTCTGTGGTCTGGGACCCTTCAGGCTGGTCTGGGAACTCCTCTCTGGTTGCAAAGAGCAGGAAGGGCCTTTTCCAGGGTCATGGGCAGCTTGCTGCAGGAGGGATTTGCAGGCTGTTCAGTGGGTCACAGCCAACAGGGCACTTGGGCTTGGTCAGGACCATCAGGCTGGTCTAGGCTCACCTGTGGGCAGTTCCCATCTGGTGACCTGCTCAGAGCTTGGGCTACCTTGCAGAAACTGCCTCAGTGCCAGTGAGTCACACGGTGGCTCTGAGAGCCAAACCACATCCTCTGCAGGTGATGCTGCCCACATTTCTTCCTGAGAGAGTTCATGGCCTCACTCAGTGATGCTGTGGGAGTTAGAAACTGTGGAATTGCTCGCAGGTTCACTTCCAGCCCACCTTTCTGTTGGTGCACCTGAGCTGGGCAGGACTTGGACAGAAATGACTTGTTGGATGGTGCTGCCTGTAACGTAGAATAGGGACTTTCACTTGGTGGAGTCTGTGGGCTCATCCTGAGGGTCCTGGAAAGGCTGTGAACTTTCATGCTCCTAGTAGGAGGCTTGTAATTTACTACCTGCACTTTCATGTGGGGCTCTGCATGTCACACAGCTGGGAATTCTGGTGGAAATTCTCAGTGGAATTCTCTCAGTGGCCACTACCCTCTGGAACTCCCACCTCCCTCCCTTCTGCAGGGCAGGAACAGCACTTGCTCCTACTCCTTGTCAGGTGCAGAGTCCCTGTACTGAAATGCAGAAGCTGCACAGGACAGTGGATGTATTCCAGTTACCCATTTGCTTTCTAAAAGTAGGGATAATGGGTGTAAGATCAATGTTGAATGGTGCCTGTTAAAAGACAGAAGCCCTCAGGGCAGCAAACAAGGGCTGGGTTCATGGAGTCGTTCCCATTAACCAGGCTTTATCCTGGACTCACCCATCCAAGGCACCTGCTGCACCTCACCTGGCACCTTTACTGAGCCAGGCTGCCCAAGAGGAGCAGGAGAGGCTGTCCCACGGCTGCCTCCGAGCCTGCCCAGCTCTGAGCATCAGCCCTGGCAGCGAGGGAAGAGCCTGGCTTGGTGCCTCCACCTGGTGACAGCGCCGGGTGCTGCATTTTAGCCTACATAATTCGGGTTTGTTTGGGGGACAGGAGGGGAATCTGCAGGGAGGTGATGGCAATGGGCAAATCCTGCTCCTCCCTGTGAGGCCGAAGTGTACAAATAGACATCTCTGCTGTTCTCCCTTTGCAGGGAGGTGTTCTCCCTTTGCAGGGGTCCACGATGAGGCGAGTGTTGGATTGTTTATCCCGCTGTCCCTGCGCTGTGGGGACACACTCACTGTGCCTCGTCCCCATGGGGTGGCTGAGTGAGCAGAGAGGCAGAGATCTAGCTTTTCATAGCATGAATGATGCACCAAGTCCTGCCTGGGCTGCTGTGTCAGTGGGGGGGATTTACTCTTCTCTCCCCCACCTCCCCCTTCCATGTAATCCACTTAATCCCCTGACGACAGGACTCTGCAGAGCCAGCGTTGCTAACGGGCAAGCTGCCTCCCCCTGCTTGCAACAACAAAAGCACCAGCCAGAGCTGGGCTTTTGGTACCTCCAGCAATGATCCTGCAAAGCAGAACAAACACAGCTCGATTTACTGGGCATCCAAGCCTCCTCTCAGCTCTGCCACTTTAAAAACAAAACCTCTTGTGTATGCAGGGATTTAACAAATACGGATAAACCTCGGTGGTTTCCTTACTGAAGGCAACTTTAGGAGCTGCTGGATCACACTGTGGGTCCATTTCAGCTGTCACACTGCCCTGGAGGGAATCTGGGAGTGCTGGAGGGTGGATGGAGTTGGGGAGTTGGAACCTGTTGTTTTAGCCATGCACTGGATCTTGGCTCTGCCCTGTGCCTCGAGGCTGTTGCAGAGCAGTGGTTGAAGGAAACAAGTGCCGAGGTAAATGTGTGGCAATATTTTTCTGAGCTCCTGTTGTCTCAGCAGCCAGGCTGAGGTATTGCAAGTCTCTTCTTGGGTCCAGGGGTGGGTGGACCTCTGGTTCCAGTGCCTGAACCCTGTGCAGTCTGTGAAGGGCTTGGTATGTGGCTGAGGGTGCAGTGGCTTGATGCCCACCAGAACTCCCTACCACTGTCAGACAGTGCCTGTGATTTCTCACATTCCCCCTGACTGCCTGACAGGGGGAAGACTTGAGGAAAAATAAACCCACAGCAGCCCTACTCTGTGCCCTGTGTCAATAGCCTGGGATAACCACTTGCTGTGGCACTGGGATCACTTAGAGCCTGCCCTAAATGACCTTATTTACAGCATATCTTCCTACAGAACCTCTCCTGTCCCAAGGAGGGTTGGGTGGCAGCAGGTGCTCCTGTTGGCTCAAGCACTGCCCGTTGGATCTGGAGCTTTCCAGTGGCTGTAGGCAGCAGAGCAGGTGGTGTGTGGTTCCCTGGGTGGTGGCCTCTCTCCCCGAGAAGATGACACATTCCAAGGTAACAGCCTCTCAGCCTGTCCCATGTACACTTCATTCTTGTTTCCACAGGGGTCCTGACAGCTGGAGAGCACAACTTTCCCTTCCAGTTCCTGCTGCCAGGTAAGATGTGGCTGAAGGCCCTTCCCTGTAAACCTTGGATTTTGCATACACTTCCAGTTCAGAAACTGGCCTGCCTCAGCCTTATGACCTCTTCTTTCTCTCTCAACTCCAGCTTCTGCTCCTACATCATTTGAAGGCCCTTTTGGCAAGGTCCTGCATCAGGTGAAAGCTGTGATAGACACACCTCGCTTCTCCAAGGACTACAAATGCAACAAGATCTTCTACGTTCTCTGCCCTCTCAACCTGAACGACATCCCTGACATTGAGGTAAGAACGAGGAGGGGCATGGCTGGGAATGCCAACACTTCAGCACTTGTCCTTGTCCTGCTGTCTGAGGAGTCACTGAGTGGCTGGACAGCTCTGACTGTGTGCTGTGACTATGCAAGAGCAGGATAAGGACTCCTCATCTCTCCTGCCTTTCTGTCAGTACCTACTCCAGGTGATTTCTGACCCTTGTGTGTGTTGCTCTGAGAGGTTTATGTGAATTTTCAGTATGCAGAGAGATATGTTAGCCAACAGCTTCAGGTGCTTGGAGACACTTGGGTCTGGGGAATTTGCTTTGGAGAGGAAAGCAACTAATAGGACAGTAGAGCTGTGGGGCTGGAGTAGTGAGACCTGTTGTCTGTGGCATTGCCATGTTGCTGGTTCTTTGCATCCTCTTAGAAACAAATATTTCTGCTTGCTTGTTTTGAATCCCTTGAGTGTTTTTCCAGAGGTTCTCTGACTCTCTTGAGCCAACACCTTTGTCTCTGCCATCCTGCAGCAGCCCAACACCATGTCCATCACCAAGAAGTTCAACTACAAGCTTGTGAAAAGTGGCAACATCGTCCTGACAGCCACGTCTGACCTGAAGGGCTACATCGTGGGCCAGGCCATCCAGCTCCGCACAGACATTGAGAACAAGTCCGGCCGCGACACCGGCGCTGTGGTGGCCAGTCTGCTCCAGGTGGGTGCCCAGTGGGGCCATTCTCTGGTTTGGCTGCTGCTCCATCCCAGGGAGGCCTCTGTGAAACTGGGGCAGCGAGGAGCCAAATCTCCACCTCTGGTCCTGTCTACCATCCTGGGGAAAGAGACCTAGAACTTGTCTTGCTTATCCCTGCTGAGTCTGTCACACAACAGTGGGTATTCCTGCTCCGGAACATGCCCCTCAGGTCTGTGCTTGTGCCTATTTGACAAAGCAGTTGGGTGGGGTTGTGTCCTGGCTTATGTTTGTGGGAGACAGAAGACCACCTGCAGCCTCTGAGCCAGCTGTGTTTCCTCCTGTCTGTGCAGAAAGTGGCCTACAAATCCAAGCGCTGGATTTACGACCTGAGGACCATCGCTGAGGTGGAAGGCTCAGGGGTGAAAGCCTGGAAACATGCAGAATGGAAGGAGCAGATCCTGGTTCCAGCACTGCCACAGTCCATTCTGCAGGGCTGCAGCCTCATCCACATTGACTACTACATCCAGGTGAGTTTATCTGGAGTATCCCTGGGCTGGGCCGTGGCTCTGTGCCCCCCTCCCAGGCTGAGCAGGGTGGTCCAGGCATCAGGTGAACCTTCCCACTGCCATGTATAATGAGGATGCCACTGTTTTCCCTTCTCTTCCAGGTCTCCCTCAAGTCTCCAGAGGTTTCTGTCACTCTCCCCATCTACATTGGAAACATTGCTGTGAACAGGGTCCCACTGAGCCCCTCCCGCTCCATCCAGCACATCCCATCTGTGGTGGTCCCCAGTGCCCCCCCAGAGGAAGAGGAGGCTGCCAGTGGCTATCACCCCATGGACAATGTCTCCATCCCCACCAAAAGCCACTCCCAGCAGCAGCCCTTTAGCTACGCCCCAGGACTGAGCTTCCAGGAGATTCGGGCGGACTCGGAGCAGACAGGCTCCCCAAACCACCCCACACTCTGCCTGTCCACGGGAGCCACTGTCCCCTACTACGCTGAGGGGAACGTGGTGCCTGTCCCCACAGCCAGCTCACTCATCCTGCCCCCGGAGTACAGCACGTGGGGATACCCCTACGGTGAGCAGCGCTCCTGGGATCTGCAGCTGGGGGGAAACAGCTCCTACCAGCAGTCTGTGCTAGCTGTGGACTGCTGGGAATCTGGGGATTCAGTCAGTTTGCTGCAGGCTGCTGTCAGAGGGGATTGTGACATCTCTCTGCCTGATTTAGCCTCTGGAGGAGTCCCCTCATCCAGCTGTAAAAGCCAGCTGTCCTTCCCACATCCACGCCCATGCCTGCCCTGGGCTCTTTGTGAGAGGATCTCCCTGTTCTTAAAAGAGCTTTCAGCCTCCCACTGATAAAAAAACTTCTTGGCTTGTGGTGAGGCTGATGGGAGCATAGCCAGGAAAATGATGTCACTGAAATCTTCTGTCTGACTTGGAGTGGGCCGGCAGCTGGTCTGAAGCTGTGGGGGTGGGAGCTGAGAAAGTGTCCAGGGTGGAGCAGCTCAGGGAAATCCCAGTGTGCTGGATTCCTGCAGCCAGGCTGGGGTGGCAGGGCCAGCAGTGTGTGTTAGCACACTTGTACCCAAATCAGCCCCTGTCTTTGCACTGGGGTAACAGAACACTCCATGTGTTACTTCAGCCCTGGGTTTGGGCACACAGAGCACGAGTGATCTGGATGTGCTGGAAGATAGGAGGATGCTTGGGAAAGAAAGGGAGGAACAGAACAGGAGTGTGAGGTGGCGATTTTAACCTCCATGGGCATCAGTGCAGGGATGGGACTGACTGGCTCAAATCCTACAAACCCCCTGTACCTCAGCTGGGCAGGCAGTGGGGCCCTGGCAAGGAGTGTGTGTTGGTGGGTTGCTCCACTCTGCACTGGGTTACACAGACTGGGGTGAAGGGAACCTCCCAAATTCCCACCATAACCTCTCTCATTCTTCCTTTTCCCCACAGAGGCACCTCCATCCTACGAGCAGAGCTGCAGCAGTGCCAACTCCAGCATCAGCAATGGCAATTAGCCCTCCCCTGCTCTGACCCCACCAGTGCTGCCCACCCTGGCACCACGGGGCACCCGCCTGTGGCAGTCTGGTACAGCACAAGGTGTCTTCTTGTCTCTCTGGCTGCTTTGGGGGGGAACTGCCACATCCCAGCCTGGGCTTTTTAAGTCTTTTTCTAGGGAGGGGGTAAAAAACCAAAAAGGGCAGCCCGAGCAGCCTGCATGTGTGTAGGAGAGGTCTGGGAAACTGAACAGTCTCCTGCTGCTGCACCAAGTGCTGGAGAGCTGGATGTGGCCCTGGGCCCTGGGCAGCAGCCTGTTCCAGTACTGTAGTCAACACTAACTGCTTTACTATCAAAGCACCTGCAATGCCTTACCTGAAACGCTCCTGACCTGGCACAGCTCCACTCTGAGGGAAGGCTGGGCTGTGTGGACTTGCTCTCCTCTTTTAGGGGCTGTGTGCTCTCCACAAATGGTTTTGACAGCCCTTCCTCCTTGTCCTCAGAAGTCCTAAGGGTAGCAGGAGGTTTCTTGGAGTAAGCAGGTTAGGAAGGTCAGGGACTTTAAAAAAGCCAAAAGCACAAGCCCTCGCTGTACCTGAGCTGTGGGGGAGTGACTGGCAGTGTGAGTGGCCATGGGCACATGGGCACGGGGGGCTCGTGGGGGCACTTGCTGATAAGCCCTGGTGAGCTCTGGGGAAGATCCTGCTGTAGGATGGGGTGCCCTTTTCCAGCACGGGTGGCTTTTCCCCACAGAGCCCTGTGGGACACAGCCCACCCTTGCTCGCTGCTGGGCCGTGGCACACAGGACAGCAGCACTGCTCACTCTGCAGCAGGGAGACCACACTCCATGTCCCTGCAGGGTGCCCTCTCCTCCCAGGCCGCAGTTATGTGACCATCAATCACAAAAGTCTGTCTGATGCTACCTCTGAGTCTGCCCGGGGGCCCTGCCCGTGGGATCCCTCTGCGTGGGGCTGTCCCTGGGAATGGCTGTCCCTGCCCAGGCAGCCCACAAGGTGCTGGGTGCTGGGCCAGGGCCCTGTGGTGGCACTGGTTTGCTGTGTGTCCCCTGGGCCTGAGCAGAATGTGACAATGAACACGGCCCGTGTGGGAGCTGCAGCCTCCGCTGCACCCAGCAGTCGGGGGATCAAGCTGGGTTTTCTTGACATTTTTCTTTTGCGCTTTTCCCCCCACACACCTTGTTTAGATCGTTTAGCACTGACTGCCCAAGCTGAGGAAACCACAAGCCACGTCCCTCAGAGCCACAGGTGCGCAGCCAGGCTGCAGTTGTGGCCTCCAGACCTTTGGCACCTCAGAGCTGTCCCCACATGGCCCCAGACTGGGCAGGCAATACCTGACAGACCTTTAGGAGCATTTCCAGCCGCTGCCTCCTTGCTCAGCCACCTCTGCACACCCTTCAGGCAGCTGGGACAGGCCCTGCTTTGCACTCTTTCTTTGCAAATGCTTTTTTATTTTATTTTTTTTAAGCATTGAACTGCTTTAAGGGTAGTGTAGCAAAGGTGCCGTTCTGAGCAGTGCTGGCACAACATGCACCAATGATGGTAGAGTGATTGTCATTGTCCCTGAATATATATAAATATATATATATATGAGATGAAGTTGTTTTTAATGATTGAATTCAGAAATACAAATTTTAATGCTGTATTTAATAAATTATTCTATGAGAAATGCTGTGCTTTTTCATCCATTTCTGATGCTATCCATGTGCCTGTTCATGCCAAATCAGGAATGCACCTTGCTGATTTCTTACAAAATGAAGTTTTTTTGCTCTCACCAGGAAGGGTGGTGAACTCTGCCAAGGCAGCTCGGGGAAAACAAACACAGTGTGGCCTGACCACAGTGCCAGGCTCTTAATTCCACATGGCTGGAGGGAATTTGGCCACACGTGGGACTGGCTCTGGAGAGAGCAGCCACTGCACTGCTGCATCCCAGGCCCTGTGTCCTGAAGCCAGGATTTGTCCAAGTGGCCCAGGAGTCCTGGGCAGTGCTCACTGCTGGCAGGGGAGGAGGGGAAGAGCAGACTCTGCCTTTAGGAAGATGGAATTGGCATAGCCACGGTTTGGCTGGAAAGGCTGGAGACCACCAGCCCCAGCCCTCTCCTAAAGAGCCATTTGGAATAAATTTATTGAAAGAGGAAGAAGGCTCCTCCCCGCAACCCACTTTGGTCATCCCATGGCTGAAGCATGCCAGTGTTGCCTAAATGTTATCACTGCAGGTAGCCTGGGGTGTGATCTGTGTCTCAGACACAAAGATCCTTCTTTATTCTCTTCTCAGCTTATGCTTCTGCCCAGCTCTCATGGTTCAGACTCTCCTTTGTCGGGTGGTCCAGCCTGCCATGAGCAGCACTCTTCATCCACAATGGGCCAAAGGCAGGTACAGCTCTTCCCCAGTGCTCTTCCTCTTCCTCCCACTTGGCTGAACCTGTCTTGCCTGGCTCAGTCTGCAGGTCCTGTGGCCTTCCTTGATGTTGGCTGTGCAAATCCTTGAACCCAAATCCCTTCCACACCCCTGGAAAAATTCCTATGAGCTGTCAATGCTTCTGGACCTGCTGGGTTGGGCTGCAGGCTGCTGACCCAGCCAGGCTCTGGGAGAGGCAGGCAGGGCCAGGAGCAGGACTGGTCTCCCAGCTCCTTCTCCATCCCTGGGGCTGAGCTGCTGCTGATGTGTCCAGCCCATGTTCCTTGGCTGGAAAATGTGATTTCTCTTTGGTTGCTGTGGCCAGAGCCACTGGGCTGTTTTTCCAGATTCCCAGCCAGGATCTGTCCTCTTTTTTCCACCTTTGCTTTGGGAATGTCCTTTTTCCACCTTTGTTTTGGGAATGTCCTTGTTCCACCTTTGTTTGGGAATGGCCCATCCATGGTGGAGGCTGTGGAGGAGGGAGCCCTCACCCAGTGCCGTGCCCTGTCTGTGCAGTGCTCCTGTGCACCTCAGCTCGCTCTCCCAAATTATATTTGCTACAAACTGGTCTTTGGGCCTCTTGCTGTACACTTTAGGAGCAAATGGGGACACTCTTGTCTGGTGAGGAGTTCCATCACCACCAGCTGCTGTGGAGGGAGCAGGAAGGAGCTGGAGCTACACCTCAGGGTGGTCTTCATCCTTTTGGAGGCCAGGGCTGCTCCCCAGCCCAGCTGCTGTGCAGGGGCTCCTGTCAGCCCTGTGAGGTGGCTCTGGCCAGGGTGCAGCAGGGGGCACCCAGGGCTGTCTCTGAGCAGCCTCATTGTGCAGGAGAATTGACATAACAAGTGACAATCAGTGCTTTCCAACCCTCCTGCCCTGCCTTGGCTGTGCAGAGAAGTGAAACCTGTCACAAAGAACCTGGCTGATGTTTTATGGAGCCCTTTGAAATGGGCCAGGACTGCAGGATGGAGGGGCTGGTTCACCTCTCCTTGAGCCCCCCTGCAGGGGTGGCCCCAGGGCACTGTCAGCAGGTCCCTGGGGAGGGCTTTGGATGTGGGGCAAACCCAGTATTTGGGTTTGGATTTGGGATTGAGTTTGGACTCACCCTCTCCAGAGAGGATCAACCCCTCTGTCCTCTGTCCACAGCCTCTCTGGCTTCCACCTCTTGGGGAGCTCCTTTAGGCCCTTGATCATCACTTCCTCCTCTTGCTAAACACTGAAATAAAGAGGAAAAGCCAATTTTTCTGGTCACAGCTCTGGGGAAAGAACTTCAGCATGTAGGGATTCATTCAAATTCCTGGCTCAGATCTTTGACGCAATTGTTTTTGAGTTTGTTTGAAATGGGGAAGGGGAGCAGTGGGGCATGAGAGAATGTTGTGAGTTAATTGTTTCCAAACTCAGTGTTCAATGGAAAACACCAAAAATATCATCAGGTTTTTTTTCTTTTTTTTTTTTCCCTGCTGCTTTTATGTACTTCACGGTTTTGTTCTTTTCCTACTCTCCACACGTTTCACCTCCATATCTTTGGTATTTTCAATGTTGTGTCCTAAACTTTGCTTTGGCATCTGCTGTCCCACTGCCTGCAGGAGATGGGGGAAGGGGAGTTGGGGGATGCAAAGGCTCTTCTTTTGGACAATGATTCTTTTTTAGCTTTCCACTGAACTTCCAGGAGTTTTGTAAAAATAAATATTTTCTGCTAGGATGTTTTCCTGTTAAGCCAGCACAAGACAGGAGATACAGGGTGTTCTAGGCTCCATTTGGGTTTTATTCTATATTTTAAAATATTTGCAACTATCTGCAACAAGAATATCCCATCCCTCCTCCCCAAGAGAGACTGGCAGGGTAAAACCCACAAAACTTGTGCCCATTCTTGTACCACTACTCATGGCTGTAATTCTTTATTCCTGTGGTTCTCTTTACAGATTTTGGGGTTTTATACAAAAATTTGTGATGGCTCTGTACAACCTAAGACTTCTGTGCAATTTATAACTGGGTTTTGAAATGTAAACTCGCAGTTTTCCATGTTTACCACAGCTTCTGGGGAGTATTTTTGTCCTGGGTTTTAACCCCCCAAATGTAAAGAACTGGAAAAAATGTAAATAAAGATGATCTTTTTTAAGACCAAGGGTGGTTTACTCTGGGTATGTGGTGATCATAAATGATACCTCAGCTGTCTGGATGCTGAGAGCTGATGGTGAGAAGTGGTTCAGGGCTGTCAGTGGAGGCATCCCCACTGGAGCTGGAGCTTGGAGCCTGGGTTAGAGATGAGGTTACAGCAAAGCCATGGCTCCTGCAGCTCTGCAGGGGGAATGGCTGGGGTGGGAGGGTCCTGCTGGGCTGAAGGAGCTCGCTCTCATGGTGAATCACAGAATCATGGAAGATCCTGAGCTGGGAGGGACCCACTAGGATCACCCAGCCCAGCCCCTGTCCCTGCCCAGACCCCCACCAAGCCCACCCTGGGCATCCCTGGCAGCGCTGTCCAAAGGCTCCTGGAGCTCTGGCAGCCTCGGGGCCGTGCCCATTCCCTGGGGAGCCTGGGCAGTGCCAGCACCCTCTGGGGGAAGAACCTTGCCCTGAGCTCCAGCCTAAAATCCCCCCCGCCGCAGCTCCGTGGGCAGGTGCCGCTGGAAGGACGCGGCTGCGGCCGGAGGAAGCGCCGGAGGCTGGGGTTGTGCTCTTCCTGCTGGCCGGAATCCCAGGATGTGGAGCTGCGGCTCCGCTCGCCCGGCTCGGGCGGGAGAGGGCGATGTCCGCCCGGCTGGAGCGAGGCGCGGCGGCTCGGCGGCTCCGGCGGCCCGGCCGAGCCCCCGGCCCTGCCCCGGCTCCCAGCAGCTGCTCCAGGAAAACAGGGAGCGCTGGCACAGCACAGCCCGTCCTGGCCCCGCTGCCCTTCGCTCAGGGTGGGTTTGAGGTGGACAAGAGCCGTGGCCGTGGTGATGGGCTGCAAAAACTTTGTGTGATCCTGGTTATTTCGGCTTCTTTTGGGAGCCTCTCCCCATCCTGATGGCTTGGGGAGGTTTGTCCCAGTGGCCGCTGCGTCCCTGTGTCCATGTGGGAAAGACAGAGCTGCAGCGAACGCTGGAAAGGAGCCACCAGAGCCCGTCCCGATGCGCGTCCGGCCCCAGCCACCGCGCCCATCCCTGTCCCAGTGCCACCCCGGCGTGCCCGCTCTGGTTTGTAGGAGCAGGGATGAAAGCAGGGAATTCCCAACATCCCACGTGAGGCACTCCCAGCTGGATGGTGATGCCGGCATGCCCAGTGCGGGGTGGGGGATGCTGGCACCCCCAGTACAGGATGGGGCGATGCTGGGTACCCCCAGTACAGGATGGGGTGATGCTGGGTACAGGATGGGGCGATGCTGGTACCCCCAGTACAGGATGAAAGATGCTGGCACCCCAAGTACAGGATGGGGCGATGTCCAGGCTGCCCCCGGCCCTTGACGGAGCAGAGGTTTCCAGAGGTGGCTCTTTGTGCGGGAGCAGTCGCCCCATCCCGGGGGGATCCCAGGGGAAGGACACCCGCCCTGCCACCACCCTCCTCCTCAGCCCATCCGCCGGGAGCGATGGGACCCCCGGGGCCCCTCCTTGTCCCCACCGAGCTGGAGGGGCCGCGCCGGGGGCTCCGCGGGGACGCTGCCACGGCCCTGCCGGTGCGCAGGGGGTTCTCTGGGGGGTTGGTTAATTAATTAATGAACGAGCTGTTGCTGCCAAACGGAGGGAGAGGCTGCTCGGAGGGGCTGGAGCGGGCGGGGGGCGGGTCCCGGGCCCGGGGACTCTTATTTTGACCGCGGCGCTGCCGCCGCTGCCGGGCCGCGCTCCGGGGCCGCCGCCTCCTTCCCCTCCCGGGCCGGCGGCGCCCGCAGCGGCCCCGGAGCTGCTCACCGTGTCCTGGGGGCTCGCCCGAGGCTCTGAGCGGCTTTGGGAGCCTCTCGGGGTCCCTCACACACCCCCGAATGCCTCCGCTCCCCGGCACCCGCGGGGTCTGCAGGGGCCGGCTGTCCCGGTGGGGAGCGGCCCGGGGTGACCGGAGGGACACAGAGCTCGGGGTGACAGGGAGGGACACACAGGGTGATTAGGAGGGACACACAGCCCTGGGTGACCGCAGGGACACTCAGCCCGGGAGGGCCCCGCTGGGGCCGCTCCGGTGGAGCTCTGCCGTCCCAGCCTGTCCCACAGCCCGGTCAGCGCGGTGTGAGGGCAGCGGGGGCAGCGCAGCCCCCGGGGCACTCAGGGCATCGCGACAGCGACAGCGACAGCCCCGAGCTGGCACAGCTGTGCCGGGAGTGTCCGGGGGCTGCAGCTGTGGGACGGGAGCGGGATAACCCCGGCTGTGCCCAGCACCCGGCCAGGGCTCCCCACGGCCGCTGCCGCTGCCCGGAGCTCTGCAGGGCGAGAGATTCCCTGGAAAGCGCAGTGGGAACCCTCAGGGGGGAGAGACCCACCAGGATCACCCAGCCCAGCCCCTGTCCCTGCCCAGACCCCCACCAAGCCCACCCTGGGCATCCCTGGCAGCGCTGTCCAAAGGCTCCTGGAGCTCTGGCAGCCTCGGGGCCGTGCCCATTCCCTGGGGAGCCTGGGCAGTGCCAGCAGCCTCTGGGGGAAGAACCTTGCCCTGAGCTCCAGCCTGAGCTGCCCTGGCCCAGCCCCAGCCGTGCCCTGGCTCCTGTCCCTGTCCCCGAGCAGAGATGGGAGCTGCCCCTCGGGAGGAGCTGGAACAGAAGTGTCCATTTGCCCACTCAGAGGAGCGAGGTGTCAGCTGGGGCTGCAGGAGAGCGGCCTGAGGACCAAGGGATGGGGTCTGTCCCTCCAGAGAGCAGACAAGAAATGTGTAAATTGACTTCGGAGCACTCAAAGGCTCCTGTTTCCCTCCAAAAAACACGGACTGCCCTGTCCAGGAGGCTGGTGCAGCAACACCTGCCCATCCCTGTGTCTCCCTGGGGCAGGTGTCACTTCCTCAGGGTGGCTTCTGATGCAGCTGTGGGGCCAAGGAACCCTTGCAGGTGTTTATCTCCCCCCTTGTGCTATTTTCTGCTTTACTGGAGAGCTGTAAAAGGGATAATTGTTTTACAATCATGGGTTTAGGGCCTGGGCATTGGGAGGGGCCCTGTGGGCTCTGGGAGGGTTGAAGCTGTTGTGGATGCTTGAGGTGAAGAGGCTGAAGGGACCCGTCTGTGGGGCAGAGCCAGGGCAAGCTGCTCCCTCTGCCCCATCCCTGTCTTTAGGGGACACAGACACCAAAAGCCTTGCACAAACTGGGCTGAAATGACCCAAAAGTGGGAGAAGCTAAAAAAGAAGGTGATTTTCAACCTTTTGGCAGGAAAGACAGAGGGACATTTTGATGCTTTCTGGGGTTAGGTTTTTGTGGGGATTTTATGTAGGTTTTTGGCAAGCTGTGCTGCCGGGTGCTGCTGAAAGTTTGGGAAGCTCATGATGCGTTCAGCTGGGAACGGCGGCCGCTCTTCCCCCGCACTCTGGGGGTGTGCGGAGGACTCGGGGGTCTTGGCAGGATCAGTGAGGGGCCGCGGTTTGTGGCAGCCGGTGCGGGGAGCGCGGGGTCCGTCCCCAGCCCAGCGCTGTCCCCGTGTCACCGCAGCGCCATCCCCGCTCGGCTGTACGGCACCTCCCGACGGGCGCCGCCATGACGGCGTACGGACAGCGGGGCCCCTGGGGGCCGCCATGCTGCCGCGCGCATGCGCTGTGCTCGGCCGAGAGTCTCCATTGAGAAGAATGAGGGGCAAGGGGCGGAGCCAAGGCGCGAGGAGCCGCCGGGGGGGCGGGGCTGCGCTCCGGGGCTCCGGCCATGGCCACAGTGGATGCCGAGGTGAGTGAGAGCGGCGGCGTCCATCTACCCGGGCGGGGGGAAGGAAGATGGGGGAGCGTGGAGTGGTATCGCCCAGGGCCAGGCGGGTTCTGTCGGAGGCCGGGAGGGGGGCCGTGCCCCCGCCGCCCCATGGTTCAGTCCAACTCCTCTGAGGGGAAGAATGTGGGAGCTGCTGCCATTGTGTGTAGGGGGGCCCGGGACTCTGTATAAGTTACACCCCTCCACGGTGAGTCAGTGGTATGTGCCATACAGATTCCGGGGCTCCCCCCAATGGGAGCGAGTGCGTGTGGCGGAGGCGGGAGGGGGGAGCGGCGGGGCCGCCATCCATGTTCCGGGGCCGCCCCATGCGGCGGGGCGGCGCTGGCGCGGCTCCATCCAGAGTCCGGGGCCCGGCCGGGCGCGGCGGCGGCGGCGGCGGGCGGGCCGGTGCTATGAGCCATGCAGGGTCCGGGGCGGCGGCGGGCGGGAGCCATGCAGGGTCCGGGGCCCGCGGGCGGGAGGAGCCCCACGGGGGAGCCGGGGCCGCGCGTCCCGGGGGAGCCCGGCTCGGCAGTCTGCGCTGCCGGCGCTGCGCTCCGCTCCTCCGGGGACACGACAGCACTTCCGTGCCTCCCCTGAGCCCCGCCGACCCGCCTGGGCGCTGCCCTGCCGCGCCGGGCATGTACAGTCAGTGATGGAACGGTTGGGGTTGGAAGGGACCTGGGGATCCGGTGCCACCCCTGCCATGGCACGGACACCTCCCGCTACCCCCGGCTGCTCCCAGCCCCGTCCAGCCTGACCCGGGACATCGCAGGGATCCCGGGGCAGCCACAGCATCCCTGTGCCGGCCGGAGCGGCCGGGGGTGGCGGTGCCCGCAGAGCCCCCGTCACCCGCCGGGCTCGGGGACACCGGCCCCGCATGCCCCGGAGAGCGGGCACTGCCGTGCGGTGACGGCAGCCGGGGCTGCGACCGTGCCCGGGGATGCCAGGGCACACGGCTGCGGCAGCGCTCCTTGTGCGGCCCAGCCTCCTGCCCCGGGGCCAGAGAATGTAAACTTGTCACAGTCTGTGCCCCCAGGGAACAGCGGAGAGCAGCGGGGCTGGCTGCTGAGCGGGCGTGCACTGAGAGCCACCAGGTAATGACACAGGTGTGCATCGGACACGGGCTGTGACACGGGTGTGCAGTGTACAGAGGCTGTCATACAGGTATGCATCACACAGGCTGTCATAGAGGTGTACACTCGTGTATGGACTGTCATACAGGTGTACAGCTGTACAGAGGCTGTCATACAGGTGTGCGTTGTGCACAGGTTATAACACAGGTGTACATTTGTACACAGACTGTAATACAGATGTGCACTCTACACAGTAATACAGGTGTACATTTGTACACAGACTATAATACAGGTGTGCATCATTGTCAGACTGTCATACAGGTGTGCACTGTACACAGACTGTCATCCAGCTGTGCGTCACACACAGACTCTGATCCAGGTGCACACTCGTGTACAGACCCACTGGAGCTCGTGCCCATAGCCAGGTGTGGTCACTGATCTGGCCCACCCAGGTGTGTCAGGCTGGCTGCTGCCTTTCCCAGCTCTCTCTGCAGTGCCTTGTTGGCAGGGCTGTGCTCTGACCCGGGATGTCTGCCCCATGTGGGGTGAGGTTTGTGGCACGGCCATGCAGGTGACACTGGCAGTGCTTTGGAAGTGCTGCAGACAGCTTGGATTTATTCCTCAGGCAGGATTCCCATCATTTTTCCTGGGAGATTGTCCAAGGTTTCCTTTACATTTTCTGTTCCATCCCAGTTGGCCTGATCCTGCTGCCTTTCCCTGGTGCTTTTGCAGAGGATGAATGTTAATTTTTCCCTGTGACAGAGGAATCAGCCCTTGAGTGCCTCTGTGACTCCGTGGTCCAGTTTTTCTTCCAGGAGAGTGGCACGGCTGAAACTGGGGCAGGAGTTGGTTCATAGCTCATCAACTCCTAATGCACAGGTCAGTCCTAACCCTGCAGACACACAGGTTTTATTTTGGGAAGCATCTCCAGGGCCCCTGGCTGGGTCTGCCCTCTGAGCAGAGCTTTAAGAACCACTGCTCTCCGAGTCAGACAGAGTATCCCCAGATGTTGCTGTGGATTATGGAGAGGGAACAGTGACTCATTTGGAGTTTAATTCCTCCCCTCCCCCATGAACTCAGTTCTGTCTGAGGCCAGATCTTGCTTATACCCCTCTGAGGCCAGAGGGGAGGAAGTTGGTGTAACTCAGGCTGGAATGTGGGGACTGGAGGAGAAGCTCTTTGCTTCCCCAGTGCTGGTGTGGGAGAGCAAGGAAAAACATCCCACGTCCACGGTGCTCTGCCAAGTGCAAGATGGAATTGTTTCACTTGGTTAAGAGAGGTGCAGAGGTGTGTTTTTGGGAGGAGTTCCTTACTCCCAGCAAAGAGCTGGGAGGGACTGGGCAGGTTGGGAAGGTGATGTCTGTGTGTCTGCAGGGAGTGCCCAACCAACTCTGCTGGCAGCCACTGAACTCCAGACAAAAACTCCCAGTGTAGAACAGCTTCTTGCCAGATCTTAGTGTTGATGGCTGAGGGAGGATCTCTTTAAACACAAAGTTCTTGCTAAATCCTGTGAACTTCAGTTGTTGTTCTCTTCTGGTACCTGTCCCAGGTGATCTCTGTGTTGGGGAATGGCTGTGCTGCAGTCCTTAGGTGCAGTGACCACAAGGCTGCCGAAAAATCTGATTTTGCTGTTGGATTTCTTTAGTAGATGTCTTATATCCAGTCCAGTTTGGGGTTGTTGTGTGCTTCAGACCTACTGCACTAAAGTTTAAACTTCAAGGAACTGAGATTTGAGGAATTGAGGCTTGCTCCGCCAGCATGTATGATGGTGCATGTTCATCAGATTTGGTGCTGCCCCTCCAGTTTGCATCAGTTTGTTGGAGAGCTGCCCTTGTGTTTGTGTTCTTCCCAAAATACTTGTTTGGTGCAAGCTTGAAGTTCAGGCCGTGATGTTTTTCCTGGGGCTCATGGTGACCTGGGGAGGCTGGTGCAGGAAGCGAGGTGCGTGTGTGGCTTTGAGTGAAGTGGTTCCCTTAGAAGTCACGCTGCATTTTTCATCATTTTTCTTCCCCTCTGTCTGTTCAGATCTGTAAAATCTTTCTTCTGGAGGTGCAGCTTTGATCTCTAAAGCGACGAGCGGGCAGAATTCCTGGCTGGGGATCTGGGATGGGCTCAGCACCAGCAGCTCCCGACTGTAATACAGATGTGCATTGTACACAGACTGTGATCCAGGTGTGCATCATACACAGGCTGTCATACAGGTGTACACTCGTGTATGGACGGTCATACAGGTGTACGTTGTGCACAGGTTATAACACAGGTGTACATTTGTACACAGACTGTAATACAGATGTGCACTCTACACAGTAATACAGGTGTACATTTGTACACAGACTATAATACAGGTGTGCATCATTGTCAGACTGTCATACAGGTGTGCACTGTACACAGGTTATAACACAGGTGTACAGCTGTACAGAGACTGTAATACAGATGTGCATTGTACACAGACTGTGATCCAGGTGTGCATCATACACAGGCTGTCATACAGGTGTACACTTGTGTATGGACTGTCATACAGGTGTGCGTTGTGCGCAGGTTATAACACAGGTGTACATTTGTACACAGACTGTAATACAGATGTGCACTCTACACAGTAATACAGGTGTACATTTGTACACAGACTATAATACAGGTGTGCATCATTGTCAGACTGTCATACAGGTGTGCACTGTACACAGACTGTCATCCAGCTGTGCGTCACACACAGACTCTGATCCAGGTGCACACTCGTGTACAGACCTGTGATGCTGAGGCTTCTCTCTGCTTTGGTCCTGCCTCTCATCCCCTCCAGCCGGTGCTGGGAGCTCCGTGAGCCCCCTGCCAGCTCAGTCACCTCCCCACGACATCAAGGGCCAACATTTCCCTGGCTCTGCCTGGAGAGAGGCTCCTGCAGCAGGTGCTGAGTGCAGGAGGGATCCCAGGAGCAGCCAGGAGCTGGGAGCAGTGAGCAGGGAGGGAAGAGCTGCAGATTCCCACTCTGTGTCTGCCAGGTGTCGCACCATCCAGCTCTGCTTCCAGGCCTGCCCTCCCTCATTCCCTCCTGCCAGTCAGGAGAGGCCTCTGTGGTTTTTAATTCACATCCCATTTCAGTCTCTTATCTCAGGAAGACCTGGTGGGTTTTAAACCCCAGCACTCCTCCTCGGGGCTGTGTCCTGCGGGGCAGCTGCTTCCCCGGGGATCCCTGACGTGTGTTCACACCACACTGAACACACACAACACACCTGTGTTTCACTTGTGATACATTTCTCCTGGGGCACCAGGTTAATACATTTTAACTGTGTCTTTGGACAGAAAAAGAAGTTTGGTGTTTTTTTCCCTCTCTGGTACTCATAAGGAGGTTTTAGAACTTTTCTGAAGTAGGTAGGTTACTTTGTTAACAAGATAATTACACACATTCCTGGCCCTGGCAAAGTCTTATCCTAAGTCAAATAGGTGCTAACTTTTATTTTTTCCATGAATTCTCACATGTTGTGGGCTGGCAAAGGCCTGTGGGGAACTCATCCTTTTCTTCCATCTAGAGAAACTTTAAATAATAACAGAATGAGCAAATGCGACTTGTGAAGCTTTAAGAAAGCCTTAGAAGTGCCCTTCAGCTGTGCTAAGCTGATGTGACTGAGCCAATGTGACTGAAGAGAGCATCTGAAGAACATTTTGTCAGTCAAGGCAGAATCAAAGGCCTGGGTTATACTTTAAATAAACTCTTCCAATATAATTATGCTGGCTGGAGAGAATGATTTTTCATTTCTTCTTGCTGAAATTGTAATAAAAGTCCTTGCTGTGGATGCAGCTTTATTAGTTTAGAGGTGATCCCAGACCAAGGTGGCTTATTTTTTGCTTTTCAAAGCAGAGCCTTGGTCTCAGTTTGAGGAGTTTTGCCCACTTAGTTCTCTGTCCACGAATACAAAGGAATTGTTCTCCCACTGCTGTGTCAGCAGAAGCCCTGGGAGAGATGCAATTACCAGCAAAAAGCCCAACAGCAACAAGGAGAAGAAGCAGCTCCTCCATGGAGGGAGCCCGTTGGAGTCTCTGGAGCTGGATCCCTTCCCTGGGAGCAGCGGGGTGAGGAGGGCACGGCATCCCTGAGCTGGTGCTGGGGCCCTGGGTGTCCATCTCCAGTGTGTGCCAGGGCAGCTCTGCTGGGGTGACCAGGGGCTGATCTGGAGCAGTCTGAGCCTTGCCCTTCAGCAGCTTGCCTGTGCTCTGTCCCTTCCCCTCTCCACCCCAGAAGTGCTCTTCCCTGTGGGAAATGGATTTATAGTAAATTCTCAAAACCTGACAGAGGGCTCACGTTGTATGCAGCTGTATGCAAACCTTAAGGCAAGAAATGCTGAAATCTTCTATAAATCCATTTCCCACACCTCCCCTCTTGCTTTTCCCTGGCAAAGTGCTGGTTTGGGCCACTGCATCCCAGAGAAGGAGGAGGTGAGAGGGGATTGTGTTTTGTGAGAGGTTCAAGGAGTCTGTTTGGGTGCTCCAAGACACATTTTAGAGAGTTCTCTCTTCCTGACTGTTGTGGAAGCCAAAGGTCACCACGGAGTTCAGTCAGGTATGTGTGGATCAGAGGGAACAGGGAGCAGTCCTGTGAGTCTGTGCTCTCTTGATGTGAGGCTGTGTGGGCAGGGACATCCCATTGCTGATGGCTGGAGTCTGGCTGAAGTCGTAAAGTGAATCCAACAGGGAATGAAGAGTTTGGTGTGGCTCTCCTAGCTCTGGGGAGTTCATAAGCCCAGAATAAACCATCTTTGGAAGAAAGCTCAGTGTGGTATTGCTGTGTCTAAAAGAGAAAAGCTTTTCAAAGCTTTGCTGCTTTTAAGTAAAACTTTGTAGCATAGCAAAATATCCAGCACATCCTCTTTTCAAGTAGGAAATGTTGCTCCAAGAGGATTCCTGTTTCCTTAATTCCCAGCACAATCCCCACCATTGTTTTGCCATTTGCTTCTGTCTCAGCCCGGGTTTCTGTCTGGGATGGCTCAAAGCTGCTGCCTGACTCCTGGCACAGGCAAATCCTGAGCAGGTGAGCCCACCTGAGCTGTCTGGGTGTAGCAGGGGCTGCCTTGGGGGTGGGGATGGGCTATTCAATATTAATCCATCCTTTTCAGTGTCTCCTTCTGGCAGGAGAGCTCTCTGAGGCAGTGTCAGTTCAGGACAGGGAGATGCTGAGTGGCAGAGCAGAAAATTCAGGTCCACTTCTGTTTGCATAAGGCTGATCATCCTGCAGAGCCAGCACATGGACAGGGAGGAAATTTGCAGGTGGTGCAGCTGGGGAGGAAGTAAATATGGAGCAAGATAACCAGGCTGACATGGATAAACCCAAAATAAAGCCAGGTAAGTGACTGAGCGTTCCAGGGAAATGTGAAATTTTGCGAACAGGGATAAAAATAACAACAGTGATTAAATATCCTTGGGTCAGCTGGGCCAAAGCCTGCTCCAGAAGGTGCTGTGAGCTCAGTACAGCATTTACAGCAGCAGCAGGACCAGGTAGCCGAGCTGAGTGGAGATCAGAGGTGCCCAAAGATGGCAAAGATGCCCAAAGGGTCCGTTCCCTGTGCTGTGGGCAGAGCCAGTCCAGGAGCCCTGGGAAGCTGCAGCAGCACTGCCTGCTCCTGCTGCCCTCGGTGGTGGGAAGAAGAGGAATGAGGTGTTTATTGCTTCTAGGGACAGCCAGGAGGAACCTGATGGGCTGAGCCATCCCTAGAGAAGGGAGCAGGGCACGAGGGCACCTCTGTGGAGAGGGGATGGCAGTCCGGGTGTCTGAGCTGCAACAGGCTGTGCTGGGGCCTTGATTGTGGTGGAAGTTGTTCAGAGTGCTGCTTCAGGCTTTTAATTAATTTGGAACTCAAGTGCAGATGTGGATTTGAGCATGTTGTCTTGCAAAAGGGAGCCCTGATCTCCCCAGGCTCTTGGCCATGACCTGCAGGTGCATTTGAGTACAGCCCTGAGAGCAATGAAATACATATTTCCCTCCTTCTTTTCATTTTTAAGCATCAGCTCCTGTTTTCTTGAGAATCTGAGCTACCTTCTTCCTCTCCAGTTGCACATTTCCAATTCTTGCAGTTTCAGAGGAAGTTTTAATAGGTAATTTCTCCCACAGGCTCAAAGCCAGAAGGCAAATTACCCCAATGCTTTATCCAGCTTCAGTGGGAATTGGGGATGTTTCATACTGCTGACCCAGAGCATTCAGAAGCTCTGCTTCTCTCAAAAATCATAATATTGTTTCAAGAAGTGGGAAATTAAACATGCACATGGTAGAAGACTTAGAAAGGATTAATGGGTTTCAAAATTACATGCTTCATCCAGCTGCTGATTTGGGAATTGAAAGTATGCTTGTTACAGAATTGGGAGGGAGGTACTGAAACGTGGTGTTCCTCAGCATCCAGTGAATGCAAATATCCCAAATCTGTGGTTCCAAAGCCTTGCCCAGTTGCCAGACTGACTCCAGGTTTGATGCTGGATTAGCTCAGCCCAGGTGGGAGCAGCTGGGTGGAAAAACCCTCTGTATATTTTATTTTGTCTTCCATGTAGTTTAATTTGTCCTCTCTTGATTATCTCAGCTCCTGGGGCGTCGCCCAAAGCTGGTTTTTTGGCTGCTTTGGCTGAAGTTCATTCCCTGTATTTGAGTTTTGCTTTAGGCACATGGAAGGTGCTGGAGGCTCCTCTTGGCTCCTTCTGCCTTGTGAGGAGGATTTGGGATCTGATTTGGGGCAGCACCTCGAGCCTGGAAGTCACTGGGACCTGCACTAAGTAGGAGATGGTTGTTGAAATCACTTGCATTTTTGGGACCTGGGAAATTCTTGTTTTGGTGCATTTCATATGTCCACTGAGGCTGGCAGCAAATTTACAGCCTGTCAAGTGTGGGTTTGGAGGTGTAAAGAAGAGAATATTTGTAGTTGGGAGGTGAAAGTATTAACAATGGACTGGGAGCTGGTTTGTGTGGTTCCATGTAGGTCCCTGCCAGTTTGCACATAAAGCTCCAGATTATGAGAATCTAAAACATGAGTCTTAATATTTTATTAATTGAAGAGTATTATTAATATTTGATGGCTTAAATCAACACCCAGAAGGCTCTGCAAAAAGCACCATTGCTGAACTGGTAACCAAGACATGAGGTGCTTTTAATTGCAGACTTGTTTGTAATGGCTTTTGTGGCTCTGTGTTTTAAATGTTAAGGGTCTGTGAATCCCATACATTAGAAATCCTTTTGTTCTTTGGATTAGGAAGGGTGTTCTTTAGTTTTGCTGGGCTGGATTCAGATTGGTGCTTTAATGCCTTCTTAATATGCAAAGGTGATTGTTTGTAAGGTGTCCTGTCGGGCCTGGAGGTGACATCTGGAATATTTAATCCTTTTTGCCACACTCTGAGGACAAACAAGGACTGTTCCTTTAAAGATGGCCCTCGGATGAGCTGGAATATTTCCTCTTGCTGTAGTGCCAGCTCCGGGAGCACCTGTGGAGAGGTGAGGTGAAGGTCCTGCCTGTCTTTTAATCCACATCCCCCTGCAGCAGGGAGTTGCCACCAGCGAGCAGACAGACAAACTGCAGCTCAGTCTGCTTTGAATTTGGGAATTCACAGCGCCAGGAGCTGCCGGCGTGCAGCGTTGGGAAAGGCCAGCGAGGGGGGATCATATTCTGTCTTTTATTTCCACTCTGGTTTCTAGGAGCTGCAAGTTGTATTTCTCATGGTTTTTTTTTTCAAGATATTTTTAAGATTTCTGCCACACACAGTGAACTCCATGCCTTTCTCGCACTTCTTCTGGGTTTTTATTGTGAGTTTTGCTGTTTCCTTCCCTGTAGAATGTGCCCTTTGTGCTGCTGATCTGGTTATGTTCTTGTGTTTCTAGGAGTTTGCCTTTGATAAGAGCACGTTGGTATTAATCATTTATGGCTTTTATTAAAACCTTATTGGTTTGATGTTTTCTCAGCCTTCCAGACTGCCCTCACAGAGGCTGCTTTATAGACATCATTTATCTCCTGCCCCTGGCTGACAGCAGCCCCAAATTTTCCCTCCTCCTGCAGATGCTGGTGCTTTGTGCAGGGAGGACGTGCACGTTGTGTGACTTGCTGGGAATGTGGCTCGTGTGTGGGCTGGAACTGGGCTTTGAGACTGTGTCAGTGACATGGGACACACGGATTGTCCCCATCCCCGTCCCCATCCCCATCCCTGTCCCCAGCCAGTAGTTGGCTCAGGTACCGAGCCGGTGTGACCCCAGGGCTGTGCAAGAGGAGGGGAAGGGCAGGAGGTGATGAGGAATGGGGCTCATCTGTCAGGTCTGGCCCTGGCCAGTTTCACCAGCCAACTTGCCTTTCTTCACCGGGCCTTTGTTCCCAGCCACGCTTCCCATGAAAGGCAGGAGCAGCGGCTGCTCCATTGGCTGCGGGAATCCTCCTCCCCACACAGCCCTGCAGGGGATGAGCCCCGGGGCCGCCTTGGGGCTGGGAGCCCCGGGCTGGCACTTGCGGGGTGCCCAAGCTGCCTGCTGTGCCAGGGAGGAGAACCAGCTGGGAGGGGGGATTTCCATTGTCTGCCTTGGGATGAGCCTCAGCACCCTGTGCCTCTTTAGGGTGGGCAAACCCTAAGGAAATGGCTTGGATATCCTCCCAAGAACAGGGAGGTTTGGTCTGGTCCTCCCCTCTCGTGACCCAGCAGCTCGAGGCCGGCGTGGGCAGAGCTGCAGAATTTGCAGACGTGGCCAAAGAGCCGCAGGAGGAGGAGGAGGAGGCTCCGTGTTTGTGTGTATTTATACTCTGCATGCCCAGGGATAGCCAGAACTCTTCTTTAAATGACCAAAACTCCACAAGTGGAAGTTGGCGTGGGGCTGCCAAGAGTAACTCCTGATGCAACAGTGTCTGCTCTAAAGAGAGATGTGAATGTTTGCTGCGTGTCCGGGTGACTCAGAGCCCTCCCTGCCCCATGGTGATGCTGATGCAGTTGCTGATCCCTGCCAAAGCAAGCAGTCCACACAAGGAGATTAGACAGCAGTCCCTGCCCCCCTGCTGGGTGCTCGTTAACATTTCCTTGCCGATGTATTATTAATTAAGCTAATTTTTATTGCCCTGTAAGTATGGAGGGTGCTTTGCAAGCACAGAGGTTGTGTACCAGGGTTCCTGCAGCATGGTCCCATGTGTGAAATGAGGCTTGGACTGGTGCTTGAGTGCTGAGGAAAGGTAAATCTATGGGTTTGGCTTTCTTTTTTCTCTCTTAGCAGCTGCCTGGCTTCATGTCTGGGGCTGGTCAGTGTGGTGCTGTCTGAGCAGAGGGCTGAGGAAATGCTGTCTGTGCAGAATTAGTGCAGACAGACAATAGGACTTAAGTGCAAGCAGAGTTTGCAGCATTGACCCTCCATAAGACAGAAGATTACCGAGACTGGAGTATTATATTAAAAAGAGTTTTGGGACCTGATCCAAACCTAGAGAAGTCAGGGAGGGATTTGCCATCAGCTGCGGTGAGAGCAGCCTCCCTGCAGCGTACCCAGGCAATGGGGCAGGCAGCAGCTTAAACAAAAGAAGTTAAAAGAAGTGTCCAGGCAAGGCTGGTTGAGGTTTTGCTGCCTGTGGTGCTTTTCCCAGCTGTAAAACAGAGGTAATTTTTTCCCAAAGTTCAAAGGCCTGACTTGGTGTTGGAAGCCTTTAACTGGAATTGTTGAAGAACTGCTGAATATTAATTTTTGAATGTAGAGATTATCTTGATTAGGTAAGAGATGGCGAGTTACATAAGGGTCACTATTTTATATGCTCTGGTTTTTGGCTTTATTGCTTGACATCGTGGCCTGGCCTGATGAAGGGAATAGAAAACTTCTAGAAGCACTTTGTAAAGTATGAACTATTTGTGATCAAAGCCAGTGTGACTCTGAAGGTCCAGCTCCTCATCTTTGGACTTGTGATAGCAGCCTTGGATTCACCTTGAGAATGGGACCTGTGATCTTTCATATGTTCTTATTTCGTTCTTAAATTAGGCTAATGCATCCTGTTCCAGCCGATGCAATTATTAACAAACCTGGGCAATTATGACATCTATTGTACAGACATTCTGTGCTCCTTGCTAGGAAAAATACACTTTTAATAAACAAATCCACTTTGACAACCTGTCAAGGACTTTTCTAAAGTAAAATTGAAAGAGTCACCTCAGTGACCTTTCTTTTCTGTTCTGTTGTGTTTGGGTTTTTTACGTGATCTTGCAAGAGCACAGCAGCTGCAGCTGGGGTTCAGGCCTGGTTTCAGAGGGCAGGGGAGTGCAGGAGAGCAGGGAGGGGATCCCATGGGCTGGATCCCCCCGCCAGCATCCCCAGCCCTGCTGTGTCTCAGTGCAGGATCCTCCCAGCCACAGGCTGCATCACGCCTTGCTGAAACCCTGGGAAAAGCTCTGCTCTCTTGGTTGGTTCAGCTCTTTTACTTTTTAATTTTTTTTTTTTTTTGGATGAGAAAAAGCCCTGAATGTTTTGGCACAAATTCTCAATGCTTTCTTTTATTCCACATGTGACAAACTGATGTGGTTGCTCAGCCTGGGTAGGATCCACTCCATCGTGGGCTGCCACCAGGAGTTCCAGGCAGATCTTAAATCCTACTTAAACCTCCCTCTCCAGCAGATCAGCTTTGTTTGGCTCTGGGCACAGGAGTGGGAAGGAGTGTGTTATATTCAGTACTAGAAGTTAAATTGCATGGAAGGAAAATCAGCCAGGATTGTTTTCTCACTGCATTATCAGAACTGTGTGAAGGTTTGGCCAATGGAGGGTTGTGCTAACTGGAAATATCCCTGTGTGTCACATCACCCAGGGAGGAAAGGAGGAGGAAAGAGAGGGTTTCCTGCCTCTGCCAGACCTTCCCTGCTCCTGGGTGTCCCAACAGATTGTTCCCTTGCTGCCTCGGGACTGAGAGACACAGGCCACCGCTGCAAGGAAATTCCCAGGAAAATGGGCAACCACAGAATCACTGGATCAGTCAGGCTGGAAGGACCACAGTGTCTCATCAGGCCCATTTCTTTCTGTGGAAATTCTTGAATCAAAATGATTGTTAATCTCCATGTGAGTTGAGCAGTGAGTTTTTCCAAGCTGAGTTTCAGGGCTAATCCCCTGTAACCACTGCCATTATCTGGGTGCTGTGTCTCCTCCCCTGAGCTCCCCATCTGTGCTGTGGCACTGGCACATCTGTCCCTCCCCACAGGAGGCTGTATCACCTCCCTGCCTGCTGGGCTGGGCAGCTTCTGAGAGGAGCAGTTAACATCTCTGTCTTTCCTAGTGCATCCTCTGAGCTGCTGATGTGACTGCAGCAGCTTCTCCAGGGATGTGGTGCCCAAAATCAGATTAAAACCCCTTTTCTTGCCCTGACAAGCCCCCAGGGGCGTGATGAGGGATCTGCCTGTGGCATGGGTTGTTTATATGAACACAATTCCATGGGGAAATAGACCGTGGTCCAGGGCAGACCCAAAGCAGGAGGAAGAGGAGCAGGGCAGCGCTGCTGAAGGCTCTGCTCTGGAGTTACCCAACAAGGCCAGACTGGTGGCTTTGGGACTTGCAAACATTAATGCATCAGAGCAGTAATTGCTAATTATGACGGTAATACAGTTCCAGAGCATTCAGCAGTGCAGGGAGAGCTGTTGTGGTGACAGTGGCACAGGCACTGGGAGCAGGCTGCAGGTCCAGCCCTGGCTGGGTGGGCAGGTGTGAGCCATGCCTCCATCCAGGAACGCTGCCTGGAACGCTGTGTGCGTGTCCTGCACGGCTGGAACATGGCTGCAGGTTTTGCTGGCAAAATTAACCTTCCTGAGTGAAGTGAGCTGCTTCCATGGCATAAAGATCATTTTGGATGGGCTCCTGGGCTTCTCCCAGCCCTCCTCAGCAGGGCAGGAAGAAGCAGATGTGACGTGTTTTCTCCTCAGTTACTGGTTTTATCCATTGGATTTGTAGAAATAATTGACAGGATGATCACGGCAGCTCCTTTGCATGCTGAAAGCAATGACTATTAATGCAGATTGTGTTTGTATAATGATGATACCCAGGTTGAAGCTCTTTGTGGGAAGTTTTGGGGCACAGCCATGTTGGTGTCAGCACATTCAGGCAGGAGAGCATTTATCTTGGCCTAACTTTGACCTGTCTCAACAGAACTGTCATGTATAGAGGTGCCTTTATCAGGGATGGCTAAAAATATGCCAAAATTGTGAATGGACCAGTCTTCAGGTCCTTGGATTAATTTACTTCTTTTTTTACATTACACAGTTCCAGCATTTGTCATTCTGTCTGTTTGAATTTTTGTATTTTTCTGTGGTTTTTGTTGTAACGGGTCAAATGGGGAAGCAGCTATATTGGAATTGAGAAGCTGGGCTGGAGGTGCCAGTTGAGGTGGGGCTGGAGCACATCCCAGTGCTCTGCTCTGCGTGCCATGGGCAAGGTGCATTGCTGAGCAGAGCTCAGAGGAGACAGAGATTCCCCAGAGCTGTGAGCAGGCACGAGGAGGCACCTGAGCATTGGCACTGGGCTGGTTTGGAAGGTCACAGCCATGGGTAGCAGGGCCTTGGCTCAGGTTGCAGCAAACCCTTCAGTTTTCCTCAGGTGTGGAGTCTCCCTGAGCAACCTTGGCCCTGTGTTCCCAGGGCCAGGCAGGCTCTGCTGCTGGGATCCTCACAGTTCATGTGATTTCTCCACCTCTGAATTTTAATCCAGAGGGGGGAATAAATACTGTTCATCCTCTTTGCTGCTTGTTCTGTAACCTGTGCAGGTGGTCACAAGGAGCTGAGGCCAGCTTTGAGCCAGGCTTTGAGCCTCACTTCCCTGGAGCTGGTCCTGTCTTTGCTCATTTTCATAATCCACCCAGAGGATTTTTGTGTCTTCATCACCTTCACTGATGAAGGATTTGCTTGAGCTTTGAAAAAGTTTTTTTTTTTTTTTTTTTTTTTTGCTTTTTATACTTCAAGCCAGACTCCTCCAGGACTTCTGCTGCTGTTGCTTAGTTTGTGTGAGTGGTTTGTACTCCCATGTAGCAAAAACGACTCCTGCAAGGGGCTCCCTTTCCTCTCAGAGCCTTCTGGAAACTGTTGGCAGAGCCAGGGTTAAAGCCACAGGTGCAGGTGACGGGCACAAAGGGACAGTTTTTGTTGCATAACAAAGGTTGCCTTTAAACTGTGTTTTTTATCATGAGCTACGCATCAGAATTAGCCAGGTCCTTGTGACCATTGTGGTACAAAGGAATCCAAGTGTGTGTGGAGGATCTTCTGAGCTCTTGCAAAGTTCTCCAGGATTAGGGTTGGGCTGCAGACAGCCTGATGCAGCAAACACAACCCTCCAAGAATGGATTTTGGCAGTGGGTTGCCATCACACAGCAGCCTGGTGTTTGCTGTCTGTGCCTGCCCAGCTCCAGGGGTGACAGTTCCAGCCAGGACACTCTCCACACATCTTGGGTGCAGTGTCCCCGTGCTGAACATGCCAGAAGGGACAAAGGCAATCCCTGAATCAGTCTGCTTTGAGGGTTATTTCCTAAAGCATCCATGTTCCTTACAGCAAGGGCCCCTCTGCTAAGCCCTGCAAGGTGCAGTGGGATCCCGTTGTCTCAGTGAACTTCTGGAAGGTCACCTCACTTGGATTTGTCCAGTGAGAGGAATTCTGACCACATCTGCTGCAAGGACAACCTGCTGGACATGCAATCAGGGATTTACTCTGCCTTTACAGGAAAATATGTCCCTAATTCCTACAAAGTCACCTGGGAATGGCAGCCTCGTGCTGGGCATGAAAGGATGGATCACGGAGAGGAGCAGGGCTCTGGTCAGCCATGGGGCTCCTGATAAGAAGCAGACATGGGGCTGAGCTGCTGGAGTTTCTTTCTGGGATGATCTACTTGCTAAATTATCTCTCTGCCCAGCAGAGGATGGGAGATGGCGGTTCCCTGCTCTGAGGGAGGTCTCCTGGTCCCATTTTACATTGTTACTGTCTCCTTGATCACATCCTCGGTGGGGCTGTGGAGTCCTTTTGTTCTCTGCTCTACTTTCCAGCATTTTTGTTGCTCTAGCAACACTTCCAGCCCCAAAGCAGCGGGATCCTGGTGCTAACACAATGCTGCATTTGAAAGAAGGAAGCAGAGCACGACAGGTGATCTCCAGCTTTTGTATGGCATGGCCGTGCCTTGAGATGGGAGGATGAATGGCAGGTTGTGATTGTCTTGCAACTGGCATTGCTTTTGTCATAAAAGGTGAGAAATAGTTTTGTGTTCCTGCCACAGCTGTGGTTTGTAAAGTTGCTGTATTATTTTCCTTGTGTGGGGAAGGTCAGCACTGGTTTCAGTGGGTCTGTGGGAGCCAGGCCCATGGCAGGCAGCTCCTTCTGGGCACATAAATAATGTTTTCCATACCCAGCAACTCCAGCAGCTTTGCAGTCTCCTCCCCAGAGCTGTGCTGCCACTGGACTGTCCTTACAGCGTGGATCCACTGACCTGCTGGCCATCTGCACATCTGCAGGGGGAAGGAAAAGGGTCCGTATTTTATATCAGAAAACTGCAGGTATTGTGTGAAAGTCTTTCCTGCAAAACTCAGGAGCCACTGGTGCTCTGCAGTGCGGTTTGTGGAATCCTGTCAGCTGCTTTGGCATTTTGTAGCTTCTCTATATATGGTGAGAGTGATACAGCAAGATGCATTTAACACCTTTTTTTTCCTCCTGAGTGCTCTCCCATGCTTTGTCACGGTGCTGCAGACAAGGCTGGCAGTGTAAAAGCCACCTGTAGGTGCTCTGTGGGTAAGAAGAGAAGAAATCTTTTTGAGATTTTGGGCACAGCTTCCCACAGCTTCCTGTTGGCCCAGCCACTGCTGCAAGGACCCAAGTGCACCCTGTATAGATGGAAGTGAAAACCTCAGTAGGCTCCTCAAGAAGTCTGTCCTGACTGGCAAGCACAGTTGAAATAATCCATTATCTGCTACCTTTCACACAACCTTCCTTCCCAGACCACTGAAAAGTATTGAAGACTGGATTTTTAGAATGTATCCTTAGATATCTGAATTTTGTGGCAAATGGAGTATGAAGAGTGAGTAGCAGCTATGGGATTGATCTTGTTTCCAGTGGGTCACCCCTTTTTATTTAGATATTAGGCTTAAAATCTTGTTTTTTCAAGCTGGTATGATTGCAGGTACTCAGCCTGCAAGATTTGGTCATCATTATACAAACACTTCCCTGCCTGAGACCAGTGGTAGGATATTCCCAAGTCATTCCTTTTCCTCTCTTGGGTTCTTTGCACTTTTGGGCCCCTGGCAGCCAGCCTAGATGGGGTCACTGTGTGTGTTGGTGGAGCTGCCCCAAACCTGGTGAATACACTTCTGTATCACTGAAAGCTTCACAGGCTCCAAGGAGCTTGGATTTTCAGTGCTTGGGCAGCTTCTGGGTGTCTTGATTACATCCTCCTGTGCCCCTGGTGACCTCCTGATGTGGAGGACAGAGCATCCTGCAGGCCACCACCCTCCTCAGCAGCACAAGCAGGATTATTGGAGTGTTGCTGTTCTTTGGGTACTTTTGGGCTGTTTCCATGACTTGTGCAAGAACCCATGGACAGACAGGGAATTTTCTAGAGTCTCCAGAACTAGGTGGAAGTTTTTGTTTGCCCTTGCAGTGATAGATAGAGAGATAGATAGATAGATAGATATTGCCATTGCACTGGGCTGGCATTCCAGCTGCATGCTTAGTCTTCTGCAAATTAAATGGGCAATTTTTATCTCTTTTCATATAAATGAGCCTGTAAAGGGAGTTTGCACAGAGAGCATGAAATGCCTCCCTGAGTTTTCAGCTGGTTTTCTCTGTTGCACTATTGGCACTGCTGGGTTTAAAGTGTCGCCTCTGGGTCACACTGAAATGCTCAAGAGGAGCCTTTGCCTCCTGTGCTTGTATCATGTTTAGGCCATGAAAAAGTGAGGAAGTGCATTTCCTGGGATGAAATGATTAATTGTACACCCAGGGTACAGAGGTCACAGCAGGGAGATAAGAGAGGTGCCATTAATTTGCTGTCTTGGGGGTGTTAAACACATTTTTGTTGGGGTTTGTGGCTCCTGATGAGCAGCAAGGTGTGTCCCAGGGATTGGGGAGTGTTTTGGGAAGGCTGCTTTTTCCCTACAAGTCATTGTTCAAAGGAGAAGGGTTTTGCTTCCTCCTCTCCCTCTCATCATCTTCATCCAGCTGCCACTCATGCTACTCCTGAGAGGTGAGGAGTGTCAGGGGTGGATTTCAGCACATCACCTTCTATCTCCCGTGCTGTAAATTAGTGATAGCCACCACACTGTTCTGCAGGAATCCCCCTGACCTGGCTGCTCTTCCAGCCAGTTTGAAGGCTGGGTGGGTTTTTAAATGATGATATTTTAAAATTTGAGAACAGCTTTGATTTATTGACCTGCTGCCTCCACAAATCGAGCTGTCTGGGCTGGCATCTGCAGATAAGAGGCTGTCGAGTAATTGCTTATTATTGACTGATTGCCAGCTTGGGCTGTTTGCTTGCAGAAGAATCAATAGTAGTCAATCTTCAAAGTCTAAACTCTCAGGGAGTATGACTGGTTTCCAAATTAGGAATGACAGGTCAGGATAACTCCATAGCTGCTATCCCACCTTCATGTGTGGGTGTAATCCTGCTGTGGAGGAGGAAGCGCGGGACGTGATCTTCCTCCGTCGAGCCTTTTTCACGTCTGCCTTCTTCAAAGTCTGGGGTTTTCTTTGCAGGGGTTTTCAGGGTCAGATCCCACCTGGCTCCGACCTTCCCTGGAGGAGCTGGGGCAGGCTCAGCAGCACCTGAGATCCGTGGGAGGCGAGGGGAGCATGAAGTGCAGCCATCAGTCATTAAGTCCCTGAAGGATGGAGCAGGGAGGGGTGGCTGAGCAGCCTGTGCTCTGACACATCCAAACCAACCAGTTTGGATGCTTTATAAATAAAACAAAGCCTCTATTTTAATGCATGGTAACAGAGATTCCCTTTCTGGGGGTGATTCTATTTCGGTGGCAACAGAGCAAAATATCCAGTGTCACCATAGGTTTTATCATTTCTTGCAGGGACGGTCGCTATGGTGAGCGAGCATTGTCAAACGCAGCCATAGCCCTTCTTTAACACTCTCCTGGCATCCTGCCTTTTTGTGGATTCACTTGTAGGGCTTAAAACATTAAAGGGGCTTCATGGCATCAAAGACACTCAAGACTTTTTTGAAAAATAAGTACATGTTTAGGTGGTTGTAATGGCTGGGGTGAAGCCTGGCGCTGGATCTGGGAAGTGATCTCAGACCTTGGGTTGCAGCCCCCTCTGGGTTTTTTCTCCCTGGGCTCAGAGGTTGTGATTTTCCCTGGACTCAGGGGTTGCAGTCTGGTTTCTGCATGTCCTAGACTCAAGCTGGGTTTAAAACTTGAAATAAGAGCCTTTGGGGGGAGGGGGAGGCTTGGATCTCTTTCAGCTACAAAGAGCAATTAAGCAACAGGACATAAAATAGATAAATGGGAAGGGGAAGGGCAGAACCCTGGAATATGAGAAGATGAAAATGGAAGAAACTATTTCTGCAGTGTATTTGTCCTTAATGTTGGAGCTTTATTTTCTCCACGAAGGCTTTGAATTGAGGGTCATCCTTTGAGGTGAGGGAGAAATTTCTCAAATAGAGCAGTTTAATCTACAGTGGTCTAGGAGAGAATGGACAAGATTACTTGAACAGCCTTGTTTAGATACTGGATTTGTTGTCTACCAGCAAATCCTCATTTGCATGGGTCCTTAATCTGTGGAGTTAAATGTGTCTCAGGATCTGTTACCAGCTGTGATGCAGAGTTGAGAACTAGATTTTTAAAGCTGTTCCTTTTTATTTGAATGTTTCCCCTCCCCTCCCCCTCCCTGCACCCCAAATTATCTTCCTGATTTTTTCTGAAAAGCAAAGATGAGCCAACAAGTGATGCAAAAGGAAAAATGTGCCAGTGAGAAGAAGCTATTTTTGACTCCAGATTCAGTGGATGAACTGTCCACCAGGCTGTAGAGAAAAGCCAAGGTCAGACATTTCAAAGGAGTGTCGCAGGGAAACCACCGCCCCCCTCCTTCCTGAAAGGGGCCATGGACGTGAAATCTTTCAACCTCCTTGGAGCTGGAGGCTTGGGCAGAGATCCTTTGTGGAGCCCTGGGAAGGGCTTTAGCCCTTGGTTTGGGGGCTGCTCGCTCTGCCTGGAGCCCTGAAATGGCATTTCCTCATGTGTGCAGCAGCCCTCACTCATGAAATGGATGCAAGTGCTGAAAAAGCTCCCGCGTGAGCATGCTCACTGGAAGATTAATCCTTTAGAGGGAGTTGGAGAGTTAAGCTACTGTAATTTCTCTGCAGTTGGCTGCAGTAAACAACTGCTCTAAAGACACGAGGAAAAAAATTGACGGAGGTATATGGCATTAATGTACATATCTTTTTGTGTTTCTCCTTTCAGGTTGAGGGTTTGAGCAAGGCTTTTTCTCTATGAGCCGGGGAAGAGGGAGCTGTGTAATGATTTTATGGGTGACCTTCATGTTGTGGTTTCTTTTTTTCCTCCAGGCCAAAGTAATCCTATTTCCGTGCAAGGCCATACTGAGGCTCGGGCTGGCTTTCTAGAGCTGGGGTAGAGCACCAGGGTGGCTTCGTGTTGAGTGAAATGATTAGAGGAGGTGAGGCCTTGCTGCTCGTTGAGCTGTGTTGGCAGAAGGGAGCTGCAGACACCTCATCCTGTTTAGTTGTGAGCAGAACCCAGTGGGACTCGATCTATCATGCTTCTGTTGGGAAGAAAATGTGTGACAGGATTAGCTTTGCCTACAGAAGACTAGTCTTTTGCTTTTGATTATTACTATTATTTTGCTCCCCCTCCTCCCCATGCCTGAGGAGCTGCAATCCTGTGTCAGATGGGGGAAGGAAAACAATCCTTGAGCTGTTTTGGCTTTGCTTTGAAGGCTGATGACTCTCGGCGTGTTGAGGAGGGATGCCTTGGCAGGCAGGTAAGTGTTGCAGGCACAGGGATTGTGTCAAGGTGAAACTGAGCCCCTTCCTCCCCAATCCCTGCTTTGTGGGGGCATCCCAGAGGAAGGGAAACCTCGGCTGGTTCCTAATGAGCGAAGAGTGTTTTCTCTACTCGCCTCCAGAAGCGTGGGTGAAGGAGGATGTGATTTACCACCCCTGGAGCTTTTATCAGCTTCCTCTGAACACAGCACAAGCCATGGAGGGCCAACCTGGGGCTCCCGGGACATCAAGCCGAAATGCCTGGGCAGCTTGATTTTTGTCAGGCTGCTGGAGCTGCTCGAGTCAGTGCTCCCTGACCACGGCTTGTGCCTTTACCTCTTCAAACATTGCTGTAATCCTTGGGGATGGTGAGGAAATGGAGGTGATGTGTCAGCAAAACCTGCCTGGCGTGGGGGCGGGGGCGGGGCAGGGCATTGTTCTGTTCTGTACCTGACTGGGATGAGTGGGAGCTGGAGGGGCTGGAGGTCACCCCTGGGCATCCCCCAGGACTTGCGTGGCTGCAAGGAGGGCACACCCTTCCTCCTTGAGGAGGGGATAATCAGGGGTGCAACTGCAGATCCTGGGGCTGCCTGGCTCTGGGAGCACTCCTGGTGTGAAATTTATGTCCAACGGCTTTTATTGGAAAATGGCTTCATGTTTCCTTGGAGTGGTGTGAAGAAGGGAATAATAATTCAATAATTTAGCAAATGTCAGTGGCTCCCACTAGGTTCGTCCTGAGGTTGCTGTCAGCTTCTATGTGATACCCAGGTGGATTCTAACACTGCTGGATGAGTTCAGAAGGGCAATTCTATTACAGACTTGGCTGAGCTCGAGATGCTGCAGATTTGAAGAAAATTTTGCCACCCCAACGTTGAGGTTTTTTTGCTTAGTCCCTCCTTTTCCTCTCCTTTCCAGAAGCTCTGGCTAGCACAGACTGTCTGTTCTGTGGATGGTTTTAGGGAACATTGGTGGCTGTGTGCGTAGGGGGAATAATTAGCTACCAAACGCAAATAGATTGTTTCTTGCTGTTTCAAAATCATTGTAATTTCTATTGATGATGGGTTAATTATAACTTCATTTTGATGGGCGTGAGGGAAATGATAGAGATATAGCAATATAAATCTATATAGGGAAGGATGTTGTCAGAATATTGTTTTGGAGATGATTGTGAGAACAAAGACTTGTGTCGTGGAGGACCATGGTTGTGTCAGGATTCAGTGGTGCTGCTTGTTTCTCAGTGGTGGATGAGGGTTTTCTCTTTCACATTTTTAACTGATGCCAGCGATGTATCTGTCACCATGACAAGGGGTTTTAGTTCAGAGAAAAATGATCGAATTCTATTTAAAAGCACGTTTGGAGGAAGAATGGGAATAGTTTTTTTGGAGAAGCCAAGTGGAAAGCAAAAAAGTTAAAGGAAACTGTAAAAATCTGTGATCAGGATGTAACAAAATTGTATCTTCAGGCTGAGGTGTGTAGGTGGGGGCTGCTTTACCAGCACAGGACCCAAGGTCCTGTGACACCAGGACTGGTCCTTGGTCTGGAATGAGGCGCTGGGCCCTGGCTGTCCCCAAGTGCAGGTCATTGCTGTCCTTCCCTTTGCCAGAGGGTGACTTTAGGGAGCCTGGATCCATCGTCTCATTCTTTATTTCATACTCACTGGGAAGAGTATTCAGGTTCATCCCTGAAATGGTTTGGACCAGCGTGAAACCTTTTCCTCCTGTTTCCAGTCCCAGAATAGGGGAAAGGCTCAGCTAAGGGACAAAAGTCACACTTTCCTTAGTGCCATGGGGTTTGGCTCCAAGCCAGAGAATAAAGCCCTCCCCCTCTTCTTGTTTTAAGGTAGAATGGAGGAAATTAGCTATTTCCAGTGGCTGAGGAGAGTCCCCAGCACAGGGCACTGTGCTTCAGCCTTACCAAGCCTTTGGTGGTCTGGGAACTTGGTGCCTCTGGATCAGAGCAGCTTTTGGGACATCCTCACCCCACAGCTGCTTCCCTGCTGTGTAGGGCTTCTCTCTTCCCGGGAGACTTCCAGCTCCTTTCCAGCAAGCCCTGGAACTGATCAGTCTGGAAAGAAAAGAGTAGCTACACCCAAATCTAATTTCAGTTTGTGGGTTTGTTCTTGGGCTCTGCAGGTCCCTGCTGGGGGATCCCATGGGGTGGGCACCTCTCTCCCCTTGCAAACCCGCAGCACTCAGGTGTGGCTGAGCTGAGGGAGGTTCTTCATCCCATGGAGCTGTATCCAGTGCCTGCTGCAGGTGTGGGATTTGCAAGGAATGCAGGGCAGGGACTCCTGGATGCTTTCTGTGAGATGGGTGCCTTGGACTTTGCAGGAGGATTCATTGCTTGAATTTGCACATTCCTGTCTTTAGATTTGTGTGAAAAATTCTGCCTGTGTGGCCAGTTTTGCCTCTTTCTCCACTGGCACAGCTTTGTTCAATGGAGGAACTGAAACCTGAACTTGGGACTTGCTCACCTTTTTTGGTATCATAACAGCCCAGGACTGTATTCAAACTAGAAAGAACAAGATGGGACTGAATCCTACAGGTGTATCTAAAAAACCCTCAGGCAACCTTGGCAATCCCAGGGAGGAGAAGGTAACTGCTGGATAGACACAGCATGCAGGTCCCAGTCTTTAATAACCAAATGGTGACCACTTCAAAGCCTGGTGGCTTTGCTTCTCTCCCTTCTAATGCTTCAACCAACCTGGACTCAACTGGCAATGCCTTTAAGAGCAGATATTATGACAGGAGCCTTGTAATTATTTGCTGTGGTGAATCCTCTCTGTGGTGACGCTGTGTGGGAGGGTTTGCTGTCATGCACAGCATTTCTCCACCTTCAAAGTAGTTTTACCTCCTGCTCTCCTGCCTTCCTGGCCATTTTGAAATCCAATTTATGGCTGAATATTGGCTTCCTTAACACCCTGGGCTCTGTCCTTGCTGCTGCATCCTTGTTTCGTGTCCTTTGGCAGTGCTGTCCCTGCCCAAAGGCTCCTGAGTGAAGCAGGGAAGGGTCTTGGGGCATCCTGTGCTCCTTGGAGCTGATGGAGCCCTGCATGGAGAGAGGACCTGAGGAAGCCTGAAAGCACCAGCTGGCAAAGGGGACTCCTTACCCTCCTTTTCCATGAGGATTAGTGAGTGAAGTTACAGACACAGGAGAAGGAGCTGTGATTTTTAACCCAGATGTGGAATTATAGAAGAACTACATTCCCATGGTGGATGTGGTTTAATGCATCGACCGGCACAGAGGACGTCCAGGGTTCTGAGGCTGAGAGAAGCAGTGCAAGGGGTACCTCGTGCTGGGAAAAATATGGTTGTGAGAAGGGGAAGATGGAAGAAAAATCCTGCTTTAAGGACTTGCAGGGAAGAGGTGGATTTAAACAACTGGGAGAGAGTAGAAAGGAAGAGACAGGGCTGTAGGGAGAGGTCTGGGATGGATGGATGGATGGATGGATGGATGGATGGATGGATGGATGGATGGATGGATGGGGTTTGAAGGTGGTGGTGTAGGGATTTGGTGGCTCCTAAAAACCCAAGAAGGCAGAAGAAGGGAGAGGAAACCAAGTGCAGGTGATTCTTCAGATGCTGTCTAGTCTGTGACCTACTTGCTGCCACAGTGCTCTGCAGCTGGAGGAGAAGCAGAGGAAATTGGCAATGGCTGTTCCCTGTGGGAAGCACAGGCTGCTGGGATGTGCAGGAGCTCTTCCTTCAGCTGCTGGGATGTGGCTGTGCCAGGGCACCAGGGGTTTGTGACTGGAGGAAGGACGGAGCGTTTGAACCATTCCTGCTGGAGGGAGACAGTGCTGGATCCCAGAACGAGGCTCAGATTTGTGAGCTGCCAGAAACAAATGAGCTCCTGGATGCAGGAGATCCCTCCCTTAGGGATGTGGAGCACTGGAGAGCTGTCTTGTGTGGGGATGTGGCTCACCCACACCCCCTGGACTGTGGGGATTATTCATCCCCCACCTCCTCACAATCCATTGCAAACTGGAAGTCTGCCTTCTCCTGCTTCTGCTCCTTCAGGAGCCCCCACTAACCTGATCATTCTTAATCTTGTGTTATTTCCAGATCATCAATTTGATTTCTCAGTACTTCTACAGTCCTTAGTGTTCCTGGGAATCTGTGCCTCCATCTATTATCTCTGTTTCTTTTTGAGGCTGTAGCAGCCTTGAACCACAGTTTCCATCCTATTTTTATAACTCCTTCTGCTTATTAGAGGAGTCCTGCAGAAATAACTCTACATTTCTTACCAAGATACCCCAAATTTTTCTCAGTAAATAATTTCATCTCTTGCTAATATGAACTTGAAGGCTCTCCTCTTCCATTTGTTCCCTTCTCCCTCTGGGGTTTGGGAGTGAAATACCTTGAACTTAATTCATATATGTATGTGTACATGTATGCCACAGGATATCAGATCCCCCTTTAACCATATTAGTTGTGATGCTCGCAAAGGCTGGTGTCCAATAGTGGCTGCTTCAGATTTACCTCTGGTCCAAATGAGACTGGGAAGTGGCCTCTGTATCTTTTTGGGGGGCTGTTCTGATTTGCTATATTAAATAAATATATAAAGTGGCTCTAAGAGTGAAATGCCAGCCTTCCTCCTGCTGAAGGCATGGAGGCAGTGATTTGTGAGTCAGCAGTCCAAGGTTAACTCCAAAACTTCTGCACTTGCCTTGCAACCTTCATCCCGGGAAATAATTTCTCTACAAAGGAAAATGAAAGAAACCTGCCCTCTGTTTTTCAGAAGTTGTGAATTGTGCTCTTTTTTAAGCTGATTATTTTATTTATTCCAATAATCCTCTCTTCCAGAATAAAGGAAAATTAATTGTCTTCCTATTTCCATAATGGTTTGCCCTTCAGACAGTTGCCAGGCAAAGTGCTTAAAACTGAAATTAAAAGATGGTGAATGCTTAAAATCATTGAACTACTGTAGGAACATGTTTGTATTTAATAGGGTGGTATCACACAGTCCCAGAGTGTTATTTGCTCTGTAGGATTAGGAGGACTTTTTTTATTTTTTTTGCTTCTGCATATGAAAACGGGGTCAAGCCTGCTGTGGTAGATAGTGCAAGTCTTAGGTAGGATTTTGCTGGAGAGATGGACTGCCTGTAGCTGAGACCCTAAAATTATCCAGCATTAATGGGGAGAGTTGTCACTGGGCTTGTGTGTTTGTCTGCAGGGACAGTGCTTGGAGATGGGCAAGGACTTCCTTCCTTACAGGTGTGATGGGACAAGATTTTCCCTGCTGGAGCTTTTCACTGACACCTACCTGGATCTTGGTTATTTTTAATTCTGTCTGGCTAAAAAAAGTTACCTGATTAATGTGGGAAAATGCTGGAATGTTTCCTTAAAAGGCTCCAAAGTGATGCAATATTCAGTGATGAATCTCAGAGCTAAATGAGTGCCTTGGTGGGTGCATTGGGTGGGGAAGGGAGTTCTGTGTTTTATCACCCAACACATTTATTTTTCATCCCAGGGCTGCTCTGGGGAAGGTGGTGTGGGAGCACTGACAGAGCTCCAGCTCCAGGTCAGCATCAGGGCAGTGTTGGATCTCTTCTTTGCTCTCCTGTTTTATCCCAGCAAGCTTTAGGAAATAGGTAAAAAGCTGGAGCTGGGGATGGCTGTGCTTCCAGCGGGGTTTACCCTGAGGGTGGGTGAGGAGAAACCCCAGTGTGCTAACCCCAGAGCCTTGGCAGTGACCAGGGGTTGTTGCCCAGTCACTCGTGTCCCCACAGGCACGTCCAGGTGGGGCTCCCAGGGACAGTGGAGGTGGAGTTCATCTCCTGTGGATCCAGGGAGAAGCTGCTGGCACCACCCACACCTGGATGTGGCCCTGGCTCCTTGCTCATCTGGCACGATGCTCAGCATGGCTGAGGCACGAGGCATTTCCCGTGCTGTGTGTCCCCAGAGAAACTACCTGGGAATAAATTCCTCCTGTGTCTCCTGTGTTTCCCTCTCCCCTCATGTGAAACTGCTCTGAAGGAGCAGAGTGTAATCCATCACAGAAGAGAGAAGGGCAGGAGTTAATTGGTTTTCATGATCTCTCCGTAGCACTTAGTCCAGCTGATAGTGAATTGTCGTGCTTGGCCACTGCCTAATCTCGTAAGGGACCCACTGGGGGAAGGCTGGGCAGGAAGGGCCCATGGCCCCTGGGCACTGACATTAGCTGAGGAGCACATGAGATCATCTGCTGCATTTCCAGCCAGTTTTGAGCTGCCATCCCAAGCAGGAGAACAGCACGGGCATCTCAACACCACCCGGCACTGTGGCTCATCACCTGAGTGTCCCTGAGCACAAGGCAGGGAGCCTCTCCTGCTTAGGGGGAGCTTAGGGAGTATAAAACCAGGTGTGTGAACAACCTCCCCAGGTCTCACCTGCTCTGCCCTGCATGCAGCAATCTTTTGTTTTCCTTTAAACATCATAAACCTGGCAGGGGAATTCATTAACACGAGTCCCCACAGACTTTGATTTTACCAAACATTGACTTCAAATCGCTCTCCTTTCTCTTAATGGGTGAGATCTCTCTCCTCTCCCTGTTCAGACATCTTGGGAAGGTGTAGGAGTGGGCTGAAGCAGAAACCTGCCCAGATTGGTTCATTCTGTAGCTGATAGGGATTGCTTTTTCTTGCTGTTGGTGCCTTTGGCTCGTGCATGGCATGGAAGATGTCCCAGACAGAGAACACCCGTGTGGCCAGCTCCTGTCTGTCGAAAGCTGCTGTTGATTTCAGTATTTTAGGCTCAGTCTCTTCAATCCCAGATGGAGCTGTATTTCCAGCTAGTACACACCCCTACAGTTCATTGAGGGAGGTGAAAATGCTCCAATTTACAGCAGTTAGGGCCCTGATCCGTGGGCAGTGGCAGCTCCCCGTGCACGACGTGGGGAGGGGAGCCTGCATGGATCAGTCACGCACTCCGGTAAAATAGCTCCATGCTATTTTACTGCTGTGGCTGCCAGGACTTTTGAAATGGCAAAGGTTGTGAAATCATGGCAGGAAACACCAGAGGCCAGAGCTGAGCCAGAGGAGGAGCTGCCCCTTCCTACGGCGGGGCCAGGACTGGAAAAGTGAGCGTTCATGGCTTTGTTTTTGCAAGAGCCCTTCCTTGTGCTGCAGGCACGCCATGTGCCAGGCAGTGGCCTGTAGGCTTCTTTCGAATGGCAGGAGTTTCACAGATTAGCCTTTGCTCCTGCTCTTGGATGGCTCTGTGCAGCAGGAGCTGTGGTTGGGACCTGGGGACCAGGAGACAAAACAGCTTTTGAAAATTAATAACTTTTTTCTAGACCTACCACAGTACTTGTCCTTTTGTCTCCTGCTCCTCCCTGAGTGAGTTTTTGCTTTTTCTGGATCTCATCCTGATCCCTTCTTGCAAAAACTGGTGCTGAAGTGAGGTCTGATGTGCAGCTCTGTCTGTGGCTGTGCAGGGCAGGGAGGAGCTGGTTAATGTTAAACATTTTGCTTTGGCCAAGGGCACCCAGGCTGCCTTTCTCTGTGTCCTGTCTATCTGAAGAAAGAGAAGTTGATCATATTTGGGCATTGGAAGGGGCTGCCCAGGGCAGTGGTGGAGTCACCATCCCTGTAAGTGTTCAAAACCCATGTGCAGGTGGCACCTGGGGACACAGATTAATGGTGAACGTGGGGTTGGTTGGACCTGATGATCTTGGAGGTGTTTCCCAACCTTAATGATTCTGTGATTTTCTCTTGGTCCTGTGGTTAGGATTGATTATTGCACAGCATTTCCATCATCCTGTCCCCTCCCAGCACATCAGGGCAGTGTCACATATGCACAGAGGTGGAGTCAAGGGGCTGATAGATCCCCATCGTTAACCAGGAGTCTGTAAATGAATGTTCAGCACTGGCAGGATCACTGTGGGTTCTGCTTTCCATCCTCTGCAGCTCATGGACAAGAAAATCACAGAATCCCTGACAGGTTTGGGTTGGAAGGGACCTTAAAGCCCATCCAGTGCCACCCCTGCCATGGCAGGGACACCTCCCACTGTCCCAGGCTGCTCCAAGCCCTGTCCAGCCTGGCCTTGGGCACTGCCAGGGATCCAGGGGCAGCCACAGCTGCTCTGGGCACCCTGTGCCAGGGCCTGCCCACCCTGCCAGGGAACAATTCCTAATTCCCAATATCCCATCCATCCCTGCTCTTTTCAGTTTGAGGTAATTCCCCCTTGTCCTGTCACTATATAATAAAAATGCTGAGGAGCAGGTTTTGGAGAGTGCTCCCTGCTCGTGCAGCTCCCTCAGGAAACCCCTCCCAGTCCTGCCTTTGGGTGGGAGCAGCTTCTCCCCACTGTCCATGGAATGGCCAGCTCTGACTGGGGTTTTTTTTGGCGTTTTTTTACCACCTTTGCTCGTATCCCAGGGTGGCAGCTCCATCCTGGTCCTGTGGGGAACTTCAGGAGGAGAGGAATTCACAATGTAGGTTGTATCTGTATTAAAAAATACAGTTTTTTTTCTCCAAGTTTTGCAAGATCATCACTGCTGTTTGCTCTGAATGGTGTATTGTGCCTCTTCATGGTTGTGGTTTCCTTTATCTCCTTGCACCTGTAATGTCACAGTGCTGAGCATGAGCTTTAAATATAAAATTTAAGCCATCTGGGAGGCCTGGGACTGGGGGTGGGGAGGAAGGGGAGGAGTTACTTCCAAAAATCTGGTTAAAAATCAAACTGCTGGATTTTGAGTGACACTTCAGTCGTAGCTGCTTCTCTCTGTTTACTTTTCCTTGGGATTTGGAAACTCACACAGGGCCTGGATGCTGCAGCAGGAGATGGACACCTAAATTCGTGGTGTTTGCTATTGAGTCTTTCTTTATAGAGAGAACTGGGGTAATATATATTTATATATACATTTCATGTATATTTATATATACATTTTATACATCAAATTCACTGAACAAACTCCTCTTACCAAGTCACTGCTGCATTTTGAAGCAGGTGGAAGAGTTGCCATGGCTGCAGTGATGGTTATTGGGCCTTTTTGAGGTTTCCAGGGCTCAAAAAGGAAAAAAAAAAAAAAAAAAAAAAAAAATTTAGGTTTAGGAAAACACCACCACAAAAACCC